>NC_086444.1:1127520193-1127821027 GCF_028390025.1 Pseudophryne corroboree
CTCCTAGATGGGCCAGGTGTTTGTGTCGGCCACTAGGGTCGCTTAGCTTACTCACACAGCTACCTCATTGCGCCTCTTTTTTTCTTTGCGTCATGTGCTGTTTGGGGAGTATTTTTTGGAAGGGCCATCCTGCGTGACACTGCAGTGCCACTCCTAGATGGGCCAGGTGTTTGTGTCGGCCACTAGGGTCGCTTAGCTGACTCACACAGCTACCTCATTTTGCCTCTTTTTTTCTTTGCGTCATGTGCTGTTTGGGGAGTGTTTTTTGGAAGGGCCATCCTGCCTGACACTACAGTGCCACTCCTAGATGGGCCAGGTGTTTGTGTCGGCCACTAGGGTCGCTTAGCTTACTCACACAGCTACCTCATTGCGCCTCTTTTTTTTCTTCTTTGCGTCATGTGCTGTTTGGGGAGTATTTTTTGGAAGGGCCATCCTGCGTGACACTGCAGTGCCACTCCTAGATGGGCCAGGTGTTTGTGTCGGCCACTAGGGTCGCTTAGCTTACTCACACAGCTACCTCATTGCGCCTCTTTTTTTCTTTGCGTCATGTGCTGTTTGGGGAGTATTTTTTGGAAGGGCCATCCTGCGTGACACTGCAGTGCCACTCCTAGATGGGCCAGGTGTTTGTGTCGGCCACTTGGGTCGCTTAGCTGACTCACACAGCTACCTCATTTTGCCTCTTTTTTTCTTTGCGTCATGTGCTGTTTGGGGAGTATTTTTTGGAAGGGCCGCAATTTGCTTTCATAAGCTAGCCCACCGCAGGGCCATGATATGGTGAGAGATTGTTTATTCACCTATATGCACAGTCACTTTATACCAGACACTGTCTCCAGGTTCAATCCTCGCATTTTTATTGTGTTATTGTTTTAATACTTTTATGTATATCAGTTTGTCCATGGAATAAATGCACTTTATTTTTAATTCATGGTCTAGTCCAACCTGAAAAATATAAGGTACTCATCTTATGGTATGAGCGCCAATGCACGCTGCACTTTATTGTTTCCTATTTGAAGGGCCATCCTGCCTGACACTGCAGTATCACTCCTAGATGGGCCAGGTGTTTGTGTCGGCCACTTGGGTCGCTTAGCTTAGCCATCCAGCGACCTCGGTGCAAATTTTAAGACTAAAAATAATATTGTGAGGTGTGAGGTGTTCAGAATAGACTGAAAATGAGTGTAAATTATGGTTATTGAGGTTAATAATACTATGGGATCAAAATGACCCCCAAATTCAATGATTTAAGCTGTTTTTTAGGGGTTTTTTAAAAAAACACACGAATCCAAAACACACCCGAATCCGACAAAAAAAATTCGGTGAGGTTTTGCGAAAACGCGTTCGAACCCAAAACACGGCCGCGGAACCGAACCCAAAACCAAATCACAAAACCCGAAAAATTTCCGGTGCACATCACTACTATGTACAGACACAACCCTTACAGTTTTATTATATGTATATATTTTTATTGTAGGGTGTCCCTATTTATCTTTGGCTATGTAAGGCTTTGTGTGAACCAAATTTCCACTGTTGTTATGTTGTTTATTACTGTTCCAGTGTTTCAATGATAACCTCATTTAAGGACAAAACGATGAAAACTAGTGTGCCCTGAGCAGTCTCCAGGTGTGCCGCCATAGAAGCACATCCAGGCCCGTCAGTGTTTTGCCGTTACTGAGGCCCTGGAACGATCAATACTGGTGGGTTTAGTGGTTGCAGAGCCCGTTCTTATTTAGGACCCGGGCAGTGTTGGGCTCTTCTGGCTTTCTCAGATGTGGCTCAGGCGTTACCTATGGAGAAGCTGTAACATGACATCATAGGACATGCAACTGCACCATGCATCACCATTATATTTGAATGTGCCTTGGCAATACTTAAATCTTGTTCAGTGTGCCGCGAGATGTAAAGGGTTGAAAATCTCTTTGCTACAGTGTCGTCACCATGTTGTTATAAAAACAACAAAAGACGAGCATTGGTAAAGGGGCTGCTGGAGGGGCCTGGCAGAAGCCCCAGTTTGCTACCCCTCCCCAGTATGCCTGTGCTGTAGCCAGTGGCAGTGGCGCGGGCTTCATGGTGATTTCTTTGGGAAGATGGCACTGCACATAGAAAGCAAAGACTCTGGCACTGCTCCTGGTTGGCTTCTGGTCCGTGAACACGGACCGGCACCTGATTAAAGATACCCGTGCCATCGCCGGAGATTGGACTGGGGAGCAAGAGAGGTGTGCGCTGTGCTCTCCTGCCCTCGATGCAAGCAAGGTGGTTGGGCCGCAAAAGGACCCCTGCCCGCGGGCCACAAAAGGATGCGGTAGGAGCTGCGAGTTTGACATCCCTGCCCTAGAGTTTCAGAATTTCTGTCATGGCACCCCAAGACCATAGTTTCTTAGTGAGAAATTTAGAAAAAAATATAAAATGAAGTAAATAGTGTTTATAATATGTTAACCTTAGGTTCAGTAATGTGGTGAAGGACTGGTTTTGCCAATTAAATTCACTATAAGCAATTTGAATTGTTCATGGACCACCAAACTACAGCACCACTGCAAGGCCTCCCCTACCCCCCCCCCTTCCCACCTTTCCCAAGGAACCCTAGGGTCTCACGGCCCCCTGTATGGAAACTACTGCCATAAAATAAACGTATTTTTATAACTACATGTAATACACCTTAGATCTCAGTTCTTTTAAGGTTTTATATCCTTGTATACAGTAAGCTACACATATTTGAAAATCCTACACGAGACACAAGTAATAATTCAGATGCGTTGTTGACCGGCGGCCGGTATCCTGGTGGTCAGCATACCGATGACGGGATCCTGACTGCCAGAATGCCGGGAGAGGGGCAAGCAAAATGAAGCCCCTTGCTGTGGGCTTCACGCTGCGAGCTTGGTGGCTTGCTGCCCTTGCCACAGGTTCTATTCCCTCTCTATGGGTGTCATGGACACCAACTAGTGGGAATAGTCCTTGGCCCCACTGACTGCATTCGGTGGCCGGGATCCCGGTGGTGGTAAGCTGACCGCCGGGATGGTGACTACATCACATTTAGATGACTATGTGGGAGTTTTAGCATTATTATCCTATTTGTATATAAAAAGTGTTGAAAGGGGAGAGCGCTACTGCGCAGATTCCATACTGTTCCTTCAGGAATGCTTCACTCCCTGTACCAAGATGGCTGCTGGCCTAAATCCTGCACATAAATGCGGTGGCATCTTGTCAATGTCTTAGAGCATCACAGTGGGAGACAGCAGTTTTTCACTTAACTCCTCAGAGACCTGAGATTATCAGAGATCCACAACACTTCCAGTGATCCTGCCGAATAACACCCCTCTCATCTCAGCCTCCGCTCAGTGAGAACCAGTGTGTAACAGTGATTAAGTGGGGTTCATAGAAATATTTTATGCAATTCACAGTATGAGCTTACCATCTTCAGAGTGTTGGAGAATTATTATACATTTTTATTTTTTGGTCAGAGAATTTTTTTTTATTATTTTATAATGTAACTGGACCCTGTATTGTTATTTTCCCCTCAGCTCACTTTAAAATAGATATAAAGGAGAAAGATATCTAAAAGCAATTATAGAGTAAGACCATTTTCATTACTGCGTAAGCTGCAAACTAGGTGTCCTGTTAGTTGCTTTTCATTTTACCTTTGTATGCCTTACTGCCATGTTTTACTTATAGCACAGTGTAATCTATGTAGTGGACCCAAAATGGCTGCCTCACATGGTACTCTCTTGTGTAGAATAAACAATGCATGGTTTTAAACTCTCCTAATATATTTGTCTCCCTAAGTATGTGTCATTTCTTCACCTTTTGAGAGAATTTATTTATTAAGACAACTTCAAGCAAAATATATTTAAAAAATAAATGTCTATTTTTATTTTAAGCAAAATGTAGCCTATTTGTGTTCTACTACTACTTCTTCTTCTTCTTCTTCTTCTTCTTCTTCTTCTTCTTCTTCTCCTTCTTCTACTTCTTCTTCTCCTTCTTCTTCTTTGTCTTCCTCTTCTTCTTTAAAAACACGCCGCCTTCCCAGGGATTCCAGCTTCTTCACCTGGTGGGCGGCGGCTGTTAAGCTCTTTTGCATAGCACTTGGAGAACCACAATTGCCAGCATGTCCGGACATAAAGGGCCCCCTGGCACCTGTAAAGAAAATATTAAAATAAAAACACCACACCGTCTTTAATTTTTTTTTATTAGTCAGGGTCTTCAGCTGGGGACGGCGGCATTTAAGCACTTTTGCATGGCCACTGCCTCTCCAGGGCTTCCGCCGTCTTCACCTGTGGGGCCGCCGCCTCCCCAGGGCTTCCGTCGTCTTTCTCCGGCGTCTTCACCTGGGAGGCAGCGGCCTTTAAGCTCTTTTGCATGGCTGCCGCCTTCCCGGGGCTTCCAGCGTCTTCACCTGGTGGATGGTGGCTGTTAAGCTTTTTTGCATAGCACTTGGAGAACCACAAGTGCCAGCATGTCCGGACATAAAGGGCCCACTGGCACCTGTAGTACCCCTGTAAAAAAAATATTAAAATAAAAACACCACTCCGTCTTTAAAAAAAAGTTTATTAGTCAGGATCTTCACCTGGGGGCGGCGGCCTTTAAGCTTTTTTGTATGACTGCCGCCTCTCCAGGGCTTCCGACGCCTTCACCTGGGGGGCCGCCGCCTCCCCAGGGCTTCCAGCGTCTTCACCGGGGGACAGCGGCCTTTAAGCTCTTTTGCATGGCTTCCGCCTTCCCAGGGCTTCCAGCGTCTTCACCTGGTGGGCGGCAGCCGTTAAGCTCTTTTGCATAGCACTTGGAGAACCACAAGTGCCAGCATGTCCGGACATAAAGGGCCCGCTGGCACCTGTAGTCCACCTGTAAAGAAAATATTAAAATAAAAACACCACACCATCTTTAAAAAAAAGTTTATTATTCAGGGTCTTCACCTGGGGGCTGCGGCCTTTAAGCTCGTTTGCATGGCTACAGCCCATCCAGGACTTCCAGCGTCTTCTTTCTTAAGGAGCTCTTCCGCCGTCGGACTGACGCCGATGCCTCGTGCTGACTTATATAAGTCAGCCGGAGGGGCCGGGGTGATGACGCAGCGAGCCGTGATTGGCTCGTGGTTGCCATCTTGAATTTAAAAAATTACGCTGAGGTGCCATTTTTGAAATTGGTACTGCTCCGCTGCCAAACTCTGCAGAATGGCAGTGCCACTAATACTCTCACTGCCACCAATGCCCACACCTCCGCGCACCCATATAGTGATGGCAGCGGATCCAGTGACGGATCTTCTGGCCAATCACTGTGGCCTCACTGACAGGGGTGTGCTTTCATGGGTTGAAAGCACGTCCCTGTATGAAAGCAGCACCTCTAATGGTGCCACTTTCCCATGCATTTCCAATGGACTTTCAATACCCATGGCTAGGCCCCGCCCACCCCCGCCTCCCCGCTCCCACACCCTTCCCCATTCCCACTGGGAGGCACCACGATCGGTGCCTCCCAAACACATTTAAACAGGGATAATGATTAGATTAATATAAAGGAGATACTTATGACACAGAATACATTATGTGTCATAAGTATCTTCTTTATATTATTTTAATCATTAATGACAGGGGAGGCACTGCCTCCCCTTCCTTCCCTGACTGCACGTCCCTGGTTTGCCCAGACCACCCGCCCTCCAACTAACCTTGCCTAACCCAGTCTTCCCATCTGTCACCTCAAATCTGATATCTTGACCTATTTACCCGGCAGGAGAAAAACGCACCTATACGTCAATGGTTAGAGAGTGAAAAAAGAGAGCAAGAAATGAGTGGGGCATGGAGAGCCACCGGGGAATGCAGAGGTAAAGGCCCATGCTTAGGGGTGTGGCCTGCTGCCACAGAGGCTTGGCTAACATGGTATAGGGCCCATGATAAATATATATAGTAAATACTGCTAGTACATGCATGATAATGTACCAGATTAACTGCAATGCACTGTAGATAATATGTATAATGTACAATTCAAGTGCACAGACGGGATCTGATCCATAGACGAGGAGGTGGGCCCCCAGACAGTAGGGCCCACCGGTGGTTTCCCCTGTACCCCTATGGGTTATGACTGTCCCCCCTCCCCCCACACTCCCTAAGTGGGAATGAGGGGGGAGGGGGACAGTCATAACCACCATAACATTCATTTCTGACGCTAACAGGAATTACAACTGTACAAATGTAGCTATTCTCGTTGTGGCTACATCTTAAGGCGATTGCGCCTTGCTAGTCGCGACCGCACCGCGTACATCTGGACATCTAAGACATGTGTGTGCCCCATTCACATGGATGGGGGCGGCAAATGCCACAACTCGACATAGCTAGGCACAGGTGCGCATTGCTGCGTCGAGGGTGCACGTTTCCCTCAGATGTAGCCATGATCAGCATGGCTACATCTGTATATAGTATTGGATAAAAACAAAGGTAATGATTAAAGCACAATTTAATTCTCTTACATCTCTACATATTAATAAAAATGGATCAGCGTGCAACACTGGCACACTGGGATTTAGGCAGGCAGAGAGAGAGAGAGTAAAGCACCCTTCATATATCTCCAATGGCCCATTTGCAGCCGCTTGTGGATGTTAAGTAATGGCACTGTCCCAGTAGGTGTGAGATTTTGTTTTTATCCAATACTATGCTATCCCCAAGGTCGTAAGTCATATATTATAATAGTCATGCTAAACGTCTGCCGACGATTCAAAATAAGCTGCTCTTATCTTTGTCCAGTCACTAACCTTCTAAAAGTGTGCTATGCCGTGCCAGGCCTCTGAAAGCATATGCAAGAGACAGCAACAGCATAGCCCTGACATAGGCAGTTTCCATTATGACATCACAGCATGACCTCACACACCCCACCAGACGGCTAAGACTGGTTATTTCTGGTTTGAGGCCCTTGTCTTTTACATGACTGACCTAAGGGAAATGTGACTTAAAATTATTACATGAGAAAAATTTTATTACTGCCATTTGCCGGCAGTTTTGTTCACTTAGGTGGTCATTCCGAGTTCTTCGCTCGTTGCCGATTTTCGTTATTTTGCGATTTTCCGCTTACTGCGCATGCACAATGTAAATTTGCTATGCAGTTAGGTATTTTACTCACGGCATTACAAGGTTTTTTCTTCGTTCTGGTGATCGTAATGTGATTGACAGGAAGTGGGTGTTTCTGGGCGGAAACTGGCCGTTTTGTGGGTGTGTTGGAAAAAACGCTACCGTTTCTGGGAAAAACGCGGGAGTGGCTGGAGAAACGGGGGAGTGTCTGGGCGAATGCTGGGTGTGTTTGTGACGTCAAACCAGGAACGAAACTGACTGAAATGATCGCAATGGCTAAGTCCGGAGCTACTCAGAAACTGCTAAGAAAGATCTATTCGCAATATTGTGAATCCGTCGGTCGCAATTTTGAGAAGCTAAGATTCACACACAGTAGGCGGCGACTTAGCGTGTGCAAAGCTGCTAAAAGCAGCTTGCGAGCGAACAACTCGGAATGAGGGCCTTAGTTGCATCTCATCTTGTGATGTAATATTATAGTCGGTGCAGCTGCATGACATCACACGCAGCCGATGCTATCACAAAAATGGCTGTGGGTCTCATGCGGGCGCCTAACATGTGGGGCATACTAGCCCTGTACTGGGCGTCCCCCCGCATGTCAGAGAATCTGATCATAAATGTGCTAAATTTAGCACATCTAGGATCAGGTCTGAATCACCCCCATGGAACAAAAAAAAAGGCCCAAATTATGTGATTTTAGTTTTGTTTGTCAATTTTTGAAAACAAAAAAACAAAACCAGTCACGGCAGTTTGGCAAAAACCAAATACAAAGCCGGATGACGAATCAGGGCCAATTGCAAATCCAGCAAAAATGGTCCTGTGCACATCTCTAGTAATATTCTAATACCACATTGAGTTTGCTAGCATTGTATGCCTAGGGATGTGCTGATATGAGACATTCCCTTTAACTCCTGTTTTATTGAGTTTAATAAATTATTCCTGTAGTTTAGCTGGTCATTCAAAACTTGGGATCAGTGCTACCATATGGTCCCTACTGGTCTGCACATATGCACAGATGTTGCTTGCTAACTGGTAGCTGCATTAGAAGTTGTTGCATTCCACAGGAGTAGCTAGCTGCTTATATCCAGTTTTGCGTTCCACATGGCACAGTTCGGGAGCACCATTGCCACATTTTACATATGGTACCCTGAGGTTACCGGCAGAGAGGTGCATCTCTGCCTGACCGATTACGTGACTTAAGTGTTGAACAGTGTATTGTTGCTATAGGAAGTGATACCACTACCAGGCAGGCCATGTGGTCCAAATTAAACTACTGTACATGTAGTTTGCTGTCTTTTTGTACATTATTCTGTTGGTATAAACTAGAGATGAGCGGGTTCGGTTCCTCGGAATCCGAACCTGCCCGAACTTCAGCCTTTTTTGCACGGGTCCGAGCAGACTCGGAGATCCTCCCGCCTTGCTCGGTTAACCCGAGCGCGCCCGAACGTCATCATCCCGCTGTCGGATTCTCGCGAGACTCGGATTCTATATAAGGAGCCGCGCGTCGCCGCCATTTTCACACCTGCATTGAGATTGATAGGGAGAGGACGTGGCTGGCGTCCTCTCCGTTTAGATTAGATTAGAGACACTTGAGTTGATTGATTTACTACTAATTTTGGGGACATTAGGAGTACTCAGTACAGTGCAGAGTTTTGCTGCTAGTGACCACCAGTTTTATTTATAATCCGTTCTCTGCCTGAAAAAAAACGATACACAGTCAATACCATATCTGTGCTCAGCCTCAGTGTGCTGCATGATATATCATCTATGTATATCTGACTGTGCTGAGTGCTCACTGCTCACACAGCTTAATTGTGGGGGAGACTGGGGAGCAGTTATAGCAGGAGTACAGTGCACACTTTTGCTGCCAGTGACCACCAGTATATTGTCTGCCTGAAAAAGTTAAACACTCCTGTGGTGTTTTTTTATTTTTTATTCTATAAACGCATTCTCCTGACAGTGTCCAGCAGGTCCTCAATTCATTATATTATATAAATATTTACCTACAGTAGTGTTATATTTTTTTTTTCATCTCTATCATCTTTATCATCTCTATATTAGCAGACGCAGTACGGTAGTCCACGGCTGTGGCTATCTCTGTGTCGTCAGTGCTCGTCCATAATTGTATACCTACCTACCTGTGGTGGGGTTTTTTTTTCTATCTTTTTCATACTAGTAGTTTAGGAGTCTGCTGACAGTGTCCACCAGGTCCGTCATTATATTATATACCTACAGTAGTAATATATTTATTATATTATCTATACTAGCAGACGCAGTACGGTAGTCCACGGCTGTGGCTATCTCTGTGTCAGCAGTGCTCGTCCATAATTGTATACCTACCTACCTGTGGTGGTTTTTTTTTTTCTGTCTTCTTCATACTAGTAGTTTAGGAGTCTGCTGACAGTGTCCAGCAGGTCCGTCATTATATTATATACCTACAGTAGTAATATTTTTAGTATATTATCTATACTAGCAGACGCAGTACGGTAGGCCACGGCTGTACCTACCTCTGTGTCGTCAGTGCTCGTCCATAATTGTATACCTACCTACCTGTGGTGGGTTTTTTTTTTCTATCTTCTTCATACTAGTAGTTTAGGAGTCTGCTGACAGTGTCCACCAGGTCCATCATTATATTATATACCTACAGTAGTAATATATTTATTATATTATCTATACTAGCAGACGCAGTACGGTAGTCCATGGCTGTGGCTATCTCTGTGTCGTCAGTGCTCGTCCATAATTGTATACCTACCTACCTGTGGTGGGTTTTTTTTTTATCTTCTTCATACTAGTAGTTTAGGAGTCTGCTGACAGTGTCCACCAGGTCCGTCATTATATTATATACCTACAGTAGTAATATATTTAGTATATTATCTATACTAGCAGACGCTGTACGGTAGGCCACGGCTGTACCTACCTCTGTGTCGTCAGTGCTCGTCCATAATTGTATACCTACCTACCTGTGGTGGGGGTTTTTTTTCTATCTTTTTCATACTAGTAGTTTAGGAGTCTGCTGACAGTGTCCACCAGGTCCGTCATTATATTATATACCTACAGTAGTAATATATTTATTATATTATCTATACTAGCAGACGCAGTACGGTAGTCCACGGCTGTAGCTACCTCTGTGTCGTCAGTCACTCGTCATCCATAAGTATACTATCCATCCATCTCCATTGTATACCTGAGGTGCCTTTTAGTTGTGCGCATTAAAATATGGAGAACAAAAATGTTGAGGTTCAAAAAATAGGGAAAGATCAAGATCCACTTCCACCTCGTGCTGAATCTGCTGCCACTAGTCATGGCTGAGACGATGAAATGCCATCAACGTCGTCTGCCAAGGCCGATGCCAAATGTGATAGTAGAGGGCATGTAAAATCCAAAAAGCCAAAGTTCAGTAAAAAGACCCAAAAACAGAAACTTAAATGGTCTGAGGAGAAACGTAAACTTGCCAATATGCCATTTATGACACGGAGTGGCAAGAAACGGCTAAGGCCCTGACCTATGCTCGTGACTAGTGGTTCAGCTTCACATGACGATGGAAGTCCTCAACCTCCATTTGCCATTTAATTCCAGTGATTTGGACGTATAATTCCAGTGATTTTGCAGTATAATTCCAGTGATTTTGCCATTTAATTCCAGTGATTTGGACGTATAATTCCAGTGATTTTGCCATTTAATTCCAGTGATTTGGACGTATAATTCCAGTGATTTGGATGTATAATTCCAGTGATTTTGCAGTATAATTCCAGTGATTTTGCCATTTAATTCCAGTGATTTGGACGTATAATTCCAGTGATTTTGCCGTTTAATTCCAGTGATTTGGACGTATAATTCCAGTAATTTGAACGTATAATTCCAGTAATTTGGACGTATAATTCCAGTGATTTTTCAGTATAATTCCAGTGATTTGGATGTATAATTCCAGTGATTTGGACGTATAATTCCAGTGATTTGGATGTATATTTCCAGTGGGAATTGTTTGTGACGCTTGGCTTAGTCAAACAGCTACCTCATTGCACCTCTTCTACATCTTTGCATGAGGTGCTGTTTGGGGCTTTTTTTTGGATATCTGCCCTCCTGTCTGCCACTGCAGTGCCACTCCTAGATGGGCCAATTGTTTGTGTTGCTTGGATTAGTCATACAGCTACCTCATTGCACCTCTTCTACATCTTTGCATGAGGTGCTGTTGGGGGCCTAGTTTTTGAAAAGTGCCATCCTGTCTGACACTGCAGTACCACTCCTAGATGGGCCAGGTGTTTGTTTTGGCCACTTGTGTCGCTTAGCTTAGTCATACAGCCACCTCAGTGCAACCTTTTGGCCTAAAAACAATATTGTGAGGTGTGAGGTGTTCAAAATAGACTGGAAATGAGTGGAAATTAATGTTATTGAGGTTAATAATACAGTAGGAGCAAAATTACCCCCAAATTCTGTGATTTTAGCTGTTTTTATGTTTTTTTCCAAAAATCATCCAGATCCAAAACCAAAACCAAAACACGAAAGGGTGGTTTTGGCAAAACCAAGCCAAAACCAAAACACGAAAGTGGAATTAGAACCAAAACCAAAACACAAAACACGAAAAGTGCCAGCCGCACATCTCTAGTACCAAGTTTGGTGTAAAGTGCTCCAGGCCTTCCACAGTTATGCTGTCTGCTGACATACTCTGTGCTGCTGCCTCACCTCTAGGGGTGCTATGGGGTGTCTTCCCCCCACAGTGTTTGTTTCCAGAGTGTAAAGTAGATGTGTACCAATTTTGGAGTACATGGGTCCAGCAATTCCGGAGTTATGCTGTCTCCTGATATACTCTGTGCGCTGTCCCGCCCCCTAGGGGTGCTAAGGATTTTTAATTTCTTTAGTTGCTTCTGGCATGTTTTAATACGCTCGTATGCCAGATGTCAAGATGTTCGCTTGTAAACTGTGGATTTGTATAGAAAGACTGAAGGACAAATTTTCACTTTCATATAGTAGATAAGATAACAGGCTCTAGTATACGTTTTATTCTGAGTGCTCCTCCCTCATGTAATGGTGTAAGTCAGAGGAATCGCTTATTGCTCTCTTTCTGTTCCATTGAATTGATATATTTCTCCTATAAATTATATATAATGCTATTTGCGGAGCTGCTTGACCCTGTACTCTCCAATATACTGGTTCTTCTAGGTGCAGGGCATTTTAGGGCAAATGTTGCAGATTTCCTGTTTTCATAACAGTACTGGAAATATAGAACTAAGGGGTAGATTTATCAAAGCTTGGAGAGAGATAATGTGGAGAGAGATAAAGTACCATCCAATCAGTTCCCTGACTGCCTTCTTACAGAAGCTGGTTGTATGGTACTTTATCTCTCTCCACTGTATCACTCTCCAAAATTTGTTAACTCTCCCCCATTAAGAATTGAATAATTCGAAATGCCAAAAATATGACCTGAAAATGATAAGGTGGGGTTGGTCACTCATACACTCAGGGGCATCTTAACAGCAGTGTAGGCCTCTGGGCACAGCAATGCACTGGGTCCCCTACCCATCCTCCAGCGGTTGGGGTGGGGGGTGCTATCAGCGCAGCTTTGATGTCCTGCGGGCGGTAGGGGGTGTTCTATTTTCCGCTCAGCATGTAGGACCTGGAGCAGTAATTTCTGCTAATTACTCCTTTACTGCACAGATGGGGCTAAACTGTAGAAGGGGACATTGGGCTGAATGAAGAAGCCCTGGTACATGACTTTTAGGGTGGTAGGGGGTGTTTAATATGTAGGGGAGAAGTGGATAGTGGAGTAGGCTTAATATTTATCATTTTCCGGTGGGAGGGCAGCTTGCTTTACTGCAGATATCTCAAGTTCCTGAAAATATATTTCTTAGCTTTGAATGGGATAAAAGAAACTAGAGAGTCCCACCTTTCGGGAGGTTCTGGGGACTTGGGGATCAGAGTTCAGGATCCAAAGCAATTCACCAATAAAAATCTAAAACTGCATATTAGGCATGTGGAGCTGGAGCAGGGACCAGCTACTGGAAGGCTGATATATCTGGTTCTGGACATAGAAGAGACAAGCTGCCAGTATCCACCAAAAGGGGAGAGTCGCAGCTTTTGGCTTATACCCTCAGATATACGCTAAGTCAGACAAAACCCGAGATATCAGGCTGGGAAGAGCAATTAACAGGCTTGTTTGGGGACCACTGCTTTCAAGTCAGATATCTCTAGTTCCCCATGGCCGATTTTCAAAAATCTGGTACCCCTGGAAAGAGGGGACCCTCAGCTATCAGCCTATGACCCTTATACTCCTGGGGCAAGAGCCCATATGAAAAGACGGCCCTGCATACACTCATATTCCCTGTTGGGTGTTAAATTAAAAAAAAAAAAAAATTTTTTTAGCAAGTTAAATATTTAGCAGCTATTCTTCCCACTGGTACTTTGGTCCATCTCCAATTTTTTTACCGTAATATGTATTTGGTACGTACAGTAGATTGGAGGTAGTGCAGAGAAGAAGGAAAACTTGGGTGAGAGAAGATTATATAATGTGGATGGGGTTGTGTGAGCTATTCATTAAATAGTGAGGGCAGGGGCTTATTAACACAAGGAGGGTAGAAGTGCAGCGCAGTCCACATCTGTGCAGAAGGCCACTCCACTACCATCTGCCAGTGGTGCCCTCTTCTGTGCAATATTCGAGAAGATGGCGCATGCAGAGTAGATAACAAATACTATGGCACAGTGCTGAGACCTGTAGTACATCTTTCTGAATATATCGCCCATAAGATGGCATAGCTGGCAGATTAAATAGGGAGGAGTTGCTGTAGGCACATGGTGAGGTCTGTTCAGTGTCAGACTGGGGCATGAAATGCTCACCGGGAAAATGCAATGGGTGATCATCCACTTGGGGGCATAGCCATCTCACAAAAGGTATGGAATAATATTATGTGGTCTCAGATATGCAGACACAGCACTGTCTAACATGTTGGCATCTGTGTATTTAAGACCCACTGCACCACAATATAGATGTAGCCAGGCTCATCGTGGCTACATCTAGGCACAATTGTGTTCTCTCCCCATACAAAGGATATGGGGTGGCAAAAGACGCAGCTAGGCGCGGGCCCACGTAGCTGAGCAGGAAGTGCATGTGCCAGCTAGATGTAGCCACAATGACCATGGCTACAGTACATCTGTACACAATAGTGATGATATACACAGCCCAAGTGCAACTTATGTTTGGTTTGTCAAGCTGGCTGGTGAAAAGCTGTTACCACCGGTATACTCGTAAGAGCAGTGTCAGACTGGAGCATGAAGGGCCCACCGGGGGTATGCAGTGGTAGGGGCACATGACTAGAGGTGTGGCCAGCCTCCAAAGGGGGTGTGGCCAGCCACCACAGAGGTTTGGCTAACCATTATAGAGAACCTGGTCTGGACTCCTTGATATTTTATATAGTAATGCTAGTGCATGCATGATAATGTGCCAGATTAATGACAGCAATGTACTGTAGAGAATACATCATAATCCTGTGCAGTATAAGGTAACATATGTATAATATATAATACAAGTGCACAGTCTAGAACCTGATCACTAGAGGAGGAGGGCCCCCCAGGCAGTGGGGACTACCGTTGGTTTCTCCTGTACCCCTGTGGGCCAGTCCGAGCCTGAGTAAGAGGCTTTGGAGAGAAAGTTTGGTCTGTGTGAAGTTTTTACACTTATATAAATAATAACTATAATAAATATAATTAATAAATACACAATTCTAGTATTAAACAGTTATTTTACAAGTAGGATAGAGCAGATTACAGTAAAAAATAAAAAGTTTATGCTGAGCTGTAACTAGAAATTTTACTGCCCTGGGCAAGAAACATATGTGTAAGTAACACAGTAATACCAAACAAAATATGCCGCTGGTATTTGGCATCATCGTTAAATGTAGCCCCAAGACATAGAGGGGGCAATGGAGCGAGAGACAGGAGAGAGACTGAGTGACAGGCTAGACAGGGAGGTACTGTCCATGAGAGTTATGGAAAAAGCAGCAAGACAGGGGATGAAGATAGAGAGTGATATATAAGGATGGAGTAGAGGGACAGACAGAAAGAGCTAACTAAATAAAAGGGGAGAGAAAAGAAGGGGAAAAGTGTAAAAAAGAAACAAACGGAAAGAGAAGAGGAAGAGAAAGGCAGAAACGAGGGGAGAGAGAAGGGGGTGGAGGGGATAAACAGACAGAGGGGGGAAAGAGACACAGGAGGAAGTAGAGAGAACAAAACCTTGTAATGTGTGTGTATATATACACTCAAATATATATATATATATATATATATGTTTTATATATGTATATATAAAATACATGGTTGAGTCACAGTAATATGACCACCAGCTAATAACCAGAGAAACCACTGTGTGCAGCAAGGACAGCAGTTTGATGGGCTGAACTGTAATTTTAGACACTAGTCTGGTAGCCCCCAGGTTTATGTAGACGGTGAGCTGCTCCATTGTAGCATGTGAGTCGGCCGTAATGCATCTTCGTAGCCAACGTTCACCTCTCATAACAATGGCACATGGTGCTCCGCCGTTTCCACGTCGGTTTTTCGCAATGGGTCCATTTGTCGAGTCACGATACACCTTCACCACAGCAGCACGCGAACAGTTCACAAACTGCGCTGTTTCAGAAATACTGACACCCTTGGCCCGAAAACCGATAATCATCCCTTTTTGCAACTCAGGTAAATCCTTTTACCCATGACAGCAATAAGTGATATGTGTGCAGATGGCCAATTGTATACCTGATATACCCACCAAGCCAGCATACGACAATATATATATATATATATATATACAGCATTTCTCCATCATATCCATCACACCCTCTGACTGTTATTTATAAAATTCTTATTGATCGCCTCTTTCCCACTAGGCCTAAATTTATGCATGCCTGGGAATCTGGTTTACAGGGTTTAGTAGGGGAAGATGATTTGTTGGAAATTCTAAATACCTTTTCTAGTTCTTCAAACATGTTGTTATGGATAGGGTGGCCAATTCCTGGCCATTTTTTCAACTCCGGATATCGGGGTTGAAAAATGGTCAATCCCAGGATACCTGGGATGGATTTGTTTCTCCCCACTAACTTCATATCACGCTGCGCAGGCGGAGTCGGGAGGAGGGAGCCTTTCAGTGTCTGAGCCTCCAGAGGACGCTCAATGCTGGCTGCCATTAAAAAAACAATGGGCTGTCTTAACCCAAAATCCTCGGGATTGGAGCTTCCAATCCCAGGATTAAATCCCGGACGATTTTAAGCCTAAATCCTGGGATCCTCCCGATCCCGGGATTGGCCACCCTAGTTATAGAAACATACTACAAAGTTCTCTCCCTATGGTATAGATGCCCCAGTGTATTGGCTAAAATTTTTCCAGGAATTTCTATGTCAAAAGGTTACCAAAACTTTAGAACAATTTGGTAACCATGGCTCCTTTACAAAGAATCAGATAACTACAAATATTTAATCCTCAGTCCCTGTGGTTGACAATTCAGTTTAGGAAACACATAGTTCCTTTCTTGGTGGAAATTGTTATTTTTTATTTTATTCTGGTCTGGCAGAAAGCTGACTATAATGCGTTATTCTGGCTGTACCCCCTGATACCCTTACTAATGGACTTCTCTTTCCTTTCTTTTTCTTTGCTTTCATCCTTTCCTACTTTACTTCTTTTCTCTTTGCTCCCCATTTTCTTCTCCAGTCGTTTCTTCAACAACTGAAATTTGAAAATGAATTGATCCGACATATACAAGAATTAGAGTGTCAATCAAGTTTGTTATCTTGTACTTTATTTCACTGTAATATACTTGACATTTCATGTAACATGTACCTTTTGTTGTGAACCAATACATATAATTTGCGGGGGGGGGGGGGGAATTAATGAAATTCAGTCTGCTGTTCTCAATAAGTCTTCTGTTAGCAAGACCAGACAAGGACATCTATAAAATATGTATTGAGAAGGCGCACTAAATGAAATTTGCAACTTACGATAATGTATTATGCATGATGTATTTCTCAGAAGGGGTAGTATATAATCAACTGATTGTGTAAAAAGTTCTCATACCTATTAACACCCGAAAAAAGGCTTTAAGCCTTACATATCTTGTAAGCACAATTGATACAATTTAAAAATGTATTAAAATATGTAAATTCACACAACAGTAAAGCATAGTAATATAAATCACAGAAACTCTGCAATTACCATATACATATTTATAAACATTCCAAACTCTTCCTTTTTCTGTACATTATAAACAGGAAATGTCAGGTGTAATTGTTGCAACATTTGTTAAGCTGACCAAACGTGCCAAAAGGTGGGTACACACTTAGCGATAAATGAAATGGCGTCGCTCACTTTGACCCTTCCTGAGTGACGTAATTTAATTTATTGTTAAGTGTGTATGCCACCGAAGATGAGTGATTCGCAGCATCGAGGATCGTTAAAGACCCTCGCTGGGGAGATTGGGTTTGGGAGGCTTTCTCTAGGTCTCCCCTGAACATGAATACACCCCTGGAGGGGCACCAGGCATATTAAAAACAAAGGCTTCTATATGGACACTGCTTAGGCATCAGCTGAGAAGCATTACATCTCCATCATGGTTAAAAATGCGGTACTGCTCGAAATGCCTATATCTACGGTCAGAATGGCTACAAAAGGAATATTTACTAAAGGCAGATTTCCATTGATTTTTATACATTTCAAGATTTACTTACATTAAAAAATTTATATTAAAAATCATCTGTTAGTAAATGTGTGGGTGCTGAGTTGATTTGTGTAAAAGATTAATATCAATTTTAATTGATTTTAAAACGATGGAAGTTGACCTTTAGTAAACAGTTAGTAGAAGTGCATGTTCCCAGATTGTGATAGGCATACATTCATGCAAAGCACAAAGGCATAACAGGGGGGGAAATTTACTAAGAAACGCCCCTTATTGCTGGAACATTTTGCGCCGCAAATCGCACAGTTACTAAGAATCGTCTTGGGCTGAACCGTGTTGTCCGATGGAGATAGGAATCATTTGTTGCATGTCGGGAGGTGCGAATGTAGCTGAGATAAAGCTGCGCGTTTGTTGTGCAGCCTGCACTGATCAGTGAGAACCATGCAGGCTTTTGAGATTTCAGTGAATCAAAGGGTTAATTTTAGAGGGGAAAAAAAAGTGTGGAGATCATCCACCCCAAAAGCATAACCAGCACCGGGCTGTGTAAGCTGGTCTTGGTTCAGAAAATACGGGGGGTGGAGGAGGAAATGGCATGGCAGTCCCCCGTATTTCAATGAACCAGCACTGGGCTCTTGAGCCGGTCCTGATTCTGGGAATATGGTGAAAAAAATGTGAAGGGTATTACCCATATTTCCAGGACCATCACTGGGGTCTTACTAGTGTGTGAGGGTGTGAGTTTGGAGGAAGAGGGGGGGGGGGGGGTAATGACACAGCCAGGGGATACACTTTATGAGGTCCCCTTGGCGGTAGCATTCATCCCCCCAAAACCAGTCACTCCAGCTCTGTGTTACCCACTTTCCAAAGATTCCCAGGACTGTGGTCACAAGTTGGGGAGATGAATGCTTTGCCTGGGGAAGCCTGTCAAGTGTGTCCCCTGGCTGCAGCATTAGCCCCCGCTAGTGAGAGCTCGGTGCTGGTCCAGGAGGTACAGGTGACCTGTGCGCATTTTTTCCTTTTACTTCCAACACCAGGACTGGCTCAAGGGTCCCACGCCATCCCCCCCCCCCCCCCCCCCCCTCTGTATTTCCAGCCTGGTGTTGGTTATGATTTTGTTTCCTAAAATTAACCCTTTGATTCACTTAAAACTCAAAACCCTGCGCAGATCTCACGGATCCGTGTAGGCTTCACAAAAAACACGCTGATTTGGACACGATTTTACATACACAAATCTTAGTAAATTTGGGATTTGCATTGGTACCACTGTTATTTTGACAATGTTTGATTCGACGGTGATTTGACGCGATTTGGTGTATGAAGTCGAGTTTGACATACGACTTACATGCGAATCAGCCATTAGTAAATTTGCAATTTGAATAATTGTGGTTTTATTGCTGAAAAAAATCTGCAAGACTCAAACCTTAATAAATTTCCGCCCAGGGGGTTTATTTACTAATATTCGTGTTTTGACCGTTTTGAAGGGTGTTTGAACTCGAATGGTATCTGGTGCATTTTACTGCAACTTTTTGAATCCTGATACGGTCATTCACTAAGCTGCCGAGTTTTGCACAATCGTTTTTTCCGATGTCGATGTGATTCGTAATATCAGGCAGTGTTTTACGGGAGTGATGAGTAAAACACTGCCTGAAAAAACACAAGTAAACCCGGCCGGATCTGTGAGATCCGTGCTGGGCTTCATTGTGCACCTTTCGTAAAAAAAAAAACATTGTTAAAAATCCAAAAAAAAAAATGCGTGGGGTCCCTCCTCCTAAACAAAACCAGCCTCGGGCTCTTTGAGCCGGTCCTGGTTGAAAAAATATGGGGGGAAAAATGACAGCGGTTCCCCCATATTTAATCAACCAGCACCGGGCTCTGCGCCTGGTTCCAAAAATACGGGGGACAAAAAGCGTAGGGGTCCCCCATATTTTTGAAACCAGCACCGGGCTCCACTAGCCAGGTACATAATGCCACAGCCGGGAGACACTTTTATATTGGTCCCTGCGGCCCTGGCATTACATACCCAACTAGTCACCCCTGGCCGGGGTACCCTGGAGGAGTGGGAACCCCTTAAATCAAGGGGTCCCCCCCTCCAGCCACCCAAGGGCCAGGGATGAAGCCCGAGGCTGTCCCCCCCATCCAAGGGCGGCGGATGGGGGGCTGATAGCCTTTTTGTAAAAATGTGAATATTGTTTTTAGTAGCAGTACTACAAGTCCCAGCAAGCCTCCCCCGCAAGCTGGTACTTGGAGAACCACAAGTACCAGCATGCGGTGGAAAACCGGGCCCGCTGGTACCTGTTGTACTACTACTAAAAAACTACCCCAATAGAAACAGGAGACACACACCTTGAAAGTATAAGTTTATTACATACATGCACACCTCCAAACATACATACTTACCTATGTTCACACGAGGGTCGGTCCTCTTCTCCATGTAGAATCCATGGGGTACCTGTGGGAAAAATTATACTCACATAATCCAGTGTAGATCGGTCCTCTTCTGTTCTTTGGATAATCCACGTACTTTGCAAAATAAAAAAACGGACACCCGACCACGCACTGAAAGGGGCCCCATGTTTTCACATGGGACCCCTTTCCCCGACTGCCAGGACCCCCCCCTGACTTCTGTCTAAGAGGGTTCCTTCAGCCAATCAGGGAGCGCCACATCGTGGCGCTCCCTGATTGGCTGTGTACTCCTGTAGTGTCTGTCAGGCAGCACACGGCAGTGATACAATGTAGCGCCTATGCGCTCCATTGTAACCAATGGTGGGAACTTTGCGGACAGCGGTTGACCGAAAGTAACCTCACCGCTGACCGCAAATTTCCCACCATTGGCTACAATGGAGCGCATAGGCGCTATATTGTATCACTGCCGTGTGCTGCCTGACAGACACTACAGGAGCACACAGCCAATCAGGAGGGTGCCACGACGTGGCGCTTCCTGTTTGGCTGAAGGAACCCTCTTTGACAGGAGTCAGGGGGGGTCCTGGCAGTCGGGGAAAGGGGTCCCATGTGTAAACATGGGACCCCTTTCAGTGCGTGGTCGGGTTTGCGTTTTATTTTTTTGCCAAGTACGTGGATTATTCAAAGACCGGATTCTTCACTGGATTATGTGAGTATAATTTTTTTCACAGGTACCCCGAGGATTCTACATGGAGAAGAGGATTGAGCCTCGTGGGAACATAGGTAAGTATGTGTGTATGTTGGTGTGCATGTATGTAATAAAGTTGTACTGTCACGGTGTGTGTCCTGTTTTTATTGGGGTATTTTTTTAGTAGTAGTACTACAGGTACCAGCGGGCCCGGTTTTCCACCGCATGCTGGTACTTGTGGTTCTCCAAGTACCAGCTTGCGGGGGAGGATTGCTGGGACTTGTAGTACTGCTACTAAAAACAATATTCACACTTTCACACTTGGCTATCAGCCCCCCATCCGCCGCCCTTGGATGGGGGGGACAGCCTCGGGCTTCACCCCTGGCCCTTGGGTGGCTGGAGGGGGGGACCCCTTGATTGAAGGGGTCCCCACTCCTCCAGGGTACCCCGGCCAGGGTTGACTAGTTGGGGTTTTAATGGCACGGCCGCAGGGACCGATATCAAAGTGTCCCCCGGCTGTGGCATTATCTCCCCAGCTATTGGAGCCCGGTGCTGGTTTCAGAAATACGGGGGACCCCTACGCTTTTTGTCCCCCATATTTTTGGAACCAGGACCAGGCACAGAGCCCAGTGCTGGTTGATTAAATATGGGGGAACCCCTGTCATTTTTTTCCACATAATTTTTCAACCAGGACCGGCTCAAAGAGCCTGAGGCTGGTTATGCTTAGGAGGGGGGACCCCACGCAATTTTTTTGCTGATTTTACACTAAACAGACCCTTTCCCATAGATAACCATGCACAGATCTCACTGATCCGTGCATGGTTATCCAAACTAAACTGGAAAAAGCAGGTCTATTTTTTTGCTGCTTTTTTTAACGATTCGAAAAAAAAACAGACCCGCATTTGAGCACTCAGAAACTAACACCCAAATACGAATGAATAGTGAATTCCCGTATTCTATGAAATAACAGCCGCGTTTGACCGATGGTCTATTCATTCGTATTTTGGGACGCTGTCATTCAAACCATTACGAATAGACCAGACACTGCCGAGATTGGTGCTTAGTAAATTCCGGGATTGGGACTTAGAAAAAAAAACACAAATCGGACAAACTCGGATATTTAGTAAATACTGGCCCAGGTGTGCAAATTTCAACATGATGATGGTAATCGTGCCTGCACTGCATGTGTACAGTTTTACGAAGGCTTACACATTACTAATTTATTTTTGGTGGGACAGTTTATCTGCACAACATTTCCTAAGTGAGAGGTGTTGTGACCCTCCTTAAGATTTAGAAACTGAACTTCAGGAATTCTTTGTAGTTTGCTATAAAAGGAAAATACAGGGGCCTTGGAAGAACTTTCAACTGATTCTGATATCTGCTGGAGACCTTCTTAAAGGGACTCTTCCAGCGTCTTGCATTTGATCTATCCTCCGATCAACTTATCATGGACAGAGAACATACATGTCTTCAGGCCAGATGTTCTTATTCAGCTTCCCCTCAGGATGTTATTCATGGGCTTCAATATTTCAAGACCATAGAGAATGTTCTAGGAAACAATAACAAATGTATATTTGAAGATCTACAGTAGAGCTTCTTGTCCTTCAGGATCTGGAATCTGTGACCTGGATGAAAAGCTCTTGTCTAAGAGACATAACCAGAGAAGTGAGGGGGATTTATCAAATCTTCAAGAGAGATAAAGTGGAGCAAGAGAAAGTGCCAACCAATCAGCTTCTAGTTGTACTTTTTCTAGCACAAATTGTAAAATGATAGCTAGAAACTGATTGGTTGGTACTATGGGGATAAATCAGAGTGCATCGCTGCAGCGTTCGCAGTCTGAATTACTTTGTGGAGTGAGCATTCGCAGTGGCCGCACTGCGCGTATGCACCCCGGTGAGCCCAGTTAGATGCTAAAGGCATCTCTGGGCTGCAACTGCCTCTGCCTGATTGACAGACAGTGGTGGTCACGGGGCGGGCGGGGGCGTTACAATGCCATTGGCAGGGCACAGTCCGGACACGGCCGGTTCGAGACACGTTCCTTAGGAGCGGCCACGCAGGGCACCTGACTGCCCGTCAGCTAAGTCAAAAATGGCGCAGATTCGCCAGCCAATCAGCTTGTGAACTGATGGCGGCTCCTGATTCGCTGCTGGACTATGATTGGCTCACGATCCGGCGCCTTACGTGACTTACCCGCTGGAGACCACCCGGACACTCACAGCGCACTGGGACCATCAGAGGCAGCAGTGGCAAGGACCATCAGATTCATCAGCGTCGGGACCATCAGAGGCAGCAGCGGCCGAGATGAGCATAGGCAGTGGCGGCCAGGACAAGCAGAGACAGCGGCGGTGAGTATCTGGCACTGGGGGCATAGTATACATTGTGCTGGGGGCATACGTGTAACTGGCACTGGAGGCATATGTGTATCTAGCACTGGGGGAATACATGTATCTGGCACTGGAGGCATACATATATCTGGCACTACGGCAGGGTCGGACTGGCCTACAGGGGTACCAGGGAAACCACCGGTAGGCCCCACTGCCTGAGTGCCCACTCCTTCCTCTAGGGATCATGTTCCAGACTGTGCACTTGTATAATACATGGTAGATATGTTGCATTACACTGCACTAGACTATTGTGTATTTCAAGCCTCTGTGGAGGCTGGCCACACCACCTTTGTAGGCTGGCCACACCCTTAAGTATGGGCCCCTATCACTGCATTCCTCCGGTGGGCCCTTCATGCCCCAGTCCGACACTGCACTAGGGGCATATGGGTAAATGGCACTGGGGGTATATGTGTATCTGGCACTGGGAGTGTATGTGTAACTGGACTGGGGGTATATATGTATCTGGAACTGCAAGTGTATGTGTAATTGGCACTGGGGGTATATATGTATCTGGCACTGGGGGCATATGTGTGTCTGGCACTGGGGGCATATGTGTATATGGCACTATGGGGGCATATAATATATATATGGCACTGTGGGGGCATATAATGTGTATCTAGCTTTGCATTACTGGGGTCATATGTAACTGGCACTAGGGGCATAAGTGTATCTAGCACTGGGGGCATATAATGTGTATCTGGCACTGTGGGGGCATATTATGTGTATCTGGCACTGTGGGGGCATATTATGTGTATTTGGCATTTCACTGTAGGGACAGTATATGTGTATCTCACACTGCTGGGGGCATATGTGTATCTGGCACTGCACTACTGTGGGCATATGTGTATCTGGCACTACTGGGGGCACATGTGTATCTGGCACTGCACTATTGGGGGCATATGTGTATCTGGCACTATTGGGGGCATATGTGTATCTGGCACTGAACTACTGGGGAGATATGTGTATCTGGCACTACTGGGGACACATGTGTATCTGGCACTACACTATTGGGGACGTACAGTATCTGTCTCTGCACTACTGGGATCATTGGCCCTCATTCCGAGTTGTTCGCTCGTTGCCGAGTTTCGCTATATTGCGATTAGTCGCTTACTGCGCATGCGCAATGTTCGCAGTGCGTCTGCGCCAAGTAAATTTGCTAAAAAGGTAGGTATTTTACTCACGGCATAACAAGCATTTTTCATCGTTCTGGTGATCGGAGTGTGATTGACAGGAAGTGTGTGTTTCTGGGCGGAAACTGGCCGTTTTATGGGTGTGTGCGGAAAAACGCTGCAGTTTCTGGGAAAAACGCGGGAGTGGCTGGAGAAACGGGGGAGTGTCTGGGCGAATGCTGGGTGTGTTTGTGACGTCAAACCAGGAACGAAACTGACTGAACTGATCGCAGTGGCAGAGTAAGTCCCGAGCTACTCAGAAACTGCAAAGAATTTTCTATTCGCAATTATGCAAATCTTTCGTTCGCAATTCTGCAAAGCTAAGATTCACTCCCAGTAGGCGGCGGCTTAGCATGTGCAATGCTGCTAAAAGCAGCTAGTGAGCGACCAACTCGGAATGAGGGCCATTATGTGTATCTGGCACTATACTGGAATTATGTGTGTATCTGACACTATACTGGGAGCATTATATGTAAGGAAACCTATTGTGGGCGTTATGTGTAAGGCTGCTTATTGTGGGTGTAGAGAGGTGTGTGAAAATATATTTATAGTTATATCTATAGCGTGGCCATGCCCATTTTCCCAGGACCACGCATTAGGGGGTATGGGGTGCTTCAAAATCTCTCACTCAGGGTGCTAGTAGGCTTGGAGCCGGACCTGATCTCTTTACCAGTACCGTCAGCAGCCCAGAAAATTCAGGCTCTTTTCAACTATTTTTTTATACAATTACTGTTTATAGCTACTGTAGCTTTTTAGATGGCTCAGTCACATGGATTGCAAATAGTGGAACAAATCTGCAGGCAACTGGCATATATTTGCCCCGGGTAGTCACAGACCTCTGTCTCTCTCTGTGGGTGGTGGCATCGGGTGGGGTCAGTATGTGCTCTCTAGGGGTGCTGTCCTGTCACTGTGCTGTTAGGGGTGCTGTCCTGTCACTGTGCTGTTAGGGGTGCTGTCCTGTCACTGTGCTTTGGTGCTATCCTGTCACTGTGCTGTTAGGGGTGCTGTCCTTTCACTGTGCTGTTAGGGGTGCTGTCCTGTCACTGTGCTGTTAGGGGTGTTGTCCTGTCACTGTGCTGTTAGGGGTGCTGTCCTGTCACTGTGCTTTGGTGCTGTCCTGTCACTGTGCTGTTAGGGGTGCTGTCCTGTCACTGTGCTTTGGTGCTGTCCTGTCACTGTGCTGTTAGGGGTGCTGTCCTTTCACTGTGCTGTTAGGGGTGTTGTCCTGTCACTGTGCTGTTAGGGGTGCTGTCCTGTCACTGTGCTGTTAGGAGTGCTGTCCTGTCACTGTGCTGTTAGGGGTGTTGTCCTGTCACTGTGGTGACAGGGCAAAAGCTAACATGCTAAGGTGTTATCAATCTACATGGTAACATAGTTGCTGAGGTTGAAAAAGACAATTTGTCAAGTTCAACCTGTTAGTGGTCTCCTACACCGTAATATTTTTAAGACTAATTTGAACTGCGGTGAATGTTTAGCCGTTATGTTACTTCCTCCAGTTTTGATTTTTTTTGTTTTTCTTTATTATTATACTGCATGATTTACCCACCATAACCCTGTATATCCTTATGCATTAGGAATTTATCTAGCCCATTCTTAAAAGTATCTCAGGCAGGGAATTCCAAACACGTATTGGCCTTACTGTGAAGAAACCTTTCTGTCTCAGTGTGCAAAATCTCATCTTCTCTAACCTAAGCGGGTGTCCACGTGTCCTTTGTGATGAACTTACCAAAAACATATCCCCCGCTAGCTCTGTGTATTGACCCCTTATATATTTGTAAATGTTACTCATGTCCCCTCTTAATCTCCTCTTTTCTAGAGATCACTGGGTTCGGTTCTCAGAGAACCAAACCCCCCTGAACTTCACAATATGAGCCAGGAACCGTGTCCGGCTCAGGACTTCCCACCAGACTCGGATCCCAGAATGAGGCAAAACGTCATCATCCCGCAGTTGGATTCTCGCGGGTTTGGATTCCATATAAGGAGCCACACCATTTTCACACCGGACTTGGAGAGTGAGGGAGACAGACCTCTGTCTCTCTCTCTCTCTGTGGGTGGTGGCATCGGGTGACATCAGTGTGTGCTCTCTAGGGTTGCTGTTAGGGGTGCTGTCCTGTCACTGAGCTGTTAGGGGCATTGTCCTGTCACTGTGGTGTCATGTGCTGTTAGGGGTGCTGCAGCTGTACATGGGTGTTGCTATCCTGGCTGCCACTGTGCTGCACAGGGGCACTGTCCTCCTGTATGCTGTGAAAATACAGGGGTGCTGGCCCTGTCCTGTATGCTGTAGAAATTCAGGGGTGCTGTGAAAATAAATGTGCACTGGCCCTGTCTTGTATACTGTCAAAATTCAGGGGTGCTGTGAAAATAAATGTACACTGGCCCTGTCTTGTATGCTGTAAAAATTTAGGGGTGCAGGAAAAATAAATGTATACTGGCCCTGTCTTGTATGCTGTAAAAAAGCAGGGGTGTTGTGAAAATAAAGGGACACTGGCCCTGTCTTGTATGCTGTAAAAATTCAGGGGTGCAGTGAAAATAAATGTACACTGGCCATGTCTTGTATGCTGTAAAAATTCAGGGGTGCTGTGAAAATAAATGTACACTGGCCTTGTCTTGTATGCTGTAAAAATTCAGGGGTGCACTGAAAATAAATGTACACTGGCCCTATCTTGTATGCTGTAAAAATTCAGGGGTGCAGTGAAAATTTATGTACACTGGCCCTGTCTTGTATGCTGTAAAAATTCAGGGGTGCTGTGAAAATAAATGTACACTGGCCCTGCCTTGTATGCTGTAAAAAAATTCAGGGGCGCTGTGAAAAAAATGTACACTGGCCCTGTTTTGTATGCTGTAAAAATACAGGGGTTCTGTTGTTAAAATTAAAGTGCACTGGTCCTGTATGCTGTAAAAATAAAGGGATGCTGTTTTTTTTTTAAAGTACACTTTTCCTGTATGCTGTAAAAATACAGGGGTGCTGTTATTAAAATAAAAGTACACTGGTCCTGTATGCTGTAAAAATACAGGGGTGCTGTTGTTAAAATAAAAGTACACTGGTCCTGTATGCTGTAAAAATACACGGGTGCTTTTGTTAAAATAAAAGTACACTGGTCCTGTATGCTGTAAAAATGCAAGGGTGCTGTGAAAATAAATGTACAATGGCCCTATCTTGTATGCTGTAAAATTACAGGGGAGTTGTAAAAATACAGGGGTGCTGGCACTGTCCTGTATGCTGTAAAATTACAGGGGTGCTGTGAATATAAAGGAGTGCTGGCCCTGTCTTCTATGCTATAAAATTACAGGGGTGTTGAGAAAATACAGGGGTGCTGGCACTGTTCTGTATGCTGTAAAAATATCACAAATCCCCAAGGAGAGCCCAAATGTGTCCATGGTTACGATGTCTAGGCCTGACCTTCACAACACTGTATGGGAAGAGGAGACTCCTACCACCATTTGCACGCCCCATGCAAGTGCTGGGAGGACCACCACCAGTCCAGTTGCTGATATTGAGATTGAGGATGTCACTGTAGAAGTACACCAGGATGAGGAGGATATTGTTGTAGCTGGCGCTGAGGAGGAAGTTGACGATGAGAATTCTTATGGTGATGGGGTTTGTTTGAATAAGGCACCAGTGGAGGCAGTTGTTGTCCATGGGATGAAAAAGCCCATTGTCATGCCTGGCAAAATACCAAAAAAGCCACCTTTTCAGTGTGGAATTATTTCTCCACAAATTCAGACAACAGGTATCAAGCCATCTTTTGCCTTTGTCAAATCCATAATAAGTAGGGGTAAGGACAGTAACCACCTACAGTAGGAACATCCTCCCTTATACATCACCTGCAGCACATTCATCATCAGTCATTGTCAAGTTCAGAAACTTTGGGTAATAGCATAAGCAGTCCCCTGACACCTAAATTATGTGGTTTGTTGGAATATTATTTCTCTGTAAGGATCAGGATGTAAACACTGAAGGGAGGAATTTGAGGATGAAGACGACATCTTGCCTCTGTAGAGCCAGTTTGTGCAAAGAGAGATTAATTGCTTCTTTTTTGGTGGGGGCCCAAACAACCCAATCATTTCAGCCACAGTCGTGTGGCAGACCCTATTGCTGAAATGATTGGTTTGTTAAAGTGTGCATGTCCTGTCTATACAACATAAGTGTGGGTGAGAGGGCACAAGGGCAATTTCATCTTGCACGTCTTTTCTTTGCCCTATCAGTCCAGTGGTGCTGCCCCACTGCTGTTAAAGTCCAGGGGTGCTGTTGCCTGTCTGCTGTGCTATGTAATTCTCCAGGGTTGCTGCCTATGCTGTATAAATCCAGGGGTGCTGCCGTGTAATTCCAGGGGTGTTGCTGTACTTGATCCTAGGTTTAAATTAAAACCTAGAGCATAATATGAAACAAGCTTTAACATGACAAACAGATTTGTGAAAACATAGCCACAAAGGTGGAAATGGAAATTGCAAAAGGGGAAATTATTTCATGTTAGGGACTCACTTAAACGAATGGCTCCAATTAGTCAACCTTTATTTTGAGTTATTATTAATGTTCCACATTTTGGGATTATTTATTTACAAGATGCACATTTGTTGAACAGGGTTATCGCAAGACATTGCGGTGTTAGAAGAACAGAGTTTCAGTGATCTTGCATTGCATCAGCATTCCATTGCACTGCAGCACTAGATGGGCCAGGAGCTCCTGTGAGGCACAGTTACTGAATAAGGCCCAGTATGGAGTCTCATGGTGCCTTACAGCCAGGAAGATGTCTGGCTTGCCAGGCTGAGGCATGCTGTGGGCACAGAGGTTAGCATTGATTCCTCCCACAGTCCTACTTATAGTATGAAATTATTTTCGACTGTAGAGTGGTTAGCTCCATTAGGGCAGGGGCTCGATAACAAAAAATTCACTGCACAGTCCTCATTAGTTCTGTACCGAACCCACCCACACTCCATCCGGGGCTTCTGTGGGGGCTCAGGAGGTGCTGCTAAAACATCTAAAGGGCTGCTTTTTAAAAAAATGAAATATGAATAAAATAAACAAGACACACAGGTGTGCTCACATTTGTGTAACTGGGACACACAGGTATGCTCACATACGTGTAACTGGGAGCTGTAAAAAACAAAAATAAGGCATCTGCCACAAAATATGTAAATAAAAATGCAGTAAAACAATGGAAAATAAGAAACCCTTCTTAGAATGCTGGTTTGTTTCCGCACCAATAGTTATTATAAGGCGTTTATGCAAACAAAAATAGTAATAAACCAACTGGATACTGTATGTTCAAAAAGCTTAATTGCCAGAAATATGGGGTGGTGGTGCACCAGTGTACAGTAGTATCCTACTGATAATCATGAATTAGAGAACAAGAAAGAAAGACCCTGTGTTGGCGCACTCGTTTAGTTGAAGATAACTAATAAAATCTAACTTTTAATGAAATACATTAAAAACCTTTATTATATTCAAAATACTTTTTGTCCACTGTACCAACATATACCAAGTGAACAATTATATACGAACCAATTTATTATATATATATAATTTTTCTAAAAAATCTTAGGCAAACAATGGCCTAGTATGCAGCAGGATACCAGCTTACCCTGTATTAGGAAATTAGCATATGGCGCCCTCCATGGATTACCATATATCTCAAATTCAATAAGAAAAAAATTCTAGAATACCGTGCCGACCAACAGGTTATATTGTATAGGAACAAATAGTAAGAATAAGTAAATGTATGGATCTGCTGTCAACGTTAGGCTGGCTCATTGGCACATATAGAACTACTACACCGGATATTCTCTGGGGGTCGCGCTCCAAATAGCTTGGCTCGAGGGATGACTTTCAATAGATCGCAGCGAGGGAGCTGCTCTGCTACGCACGAAACCCTGACCCAGAATCAGGTCGTCTACGAATGATTTAGCACCAGGTGCCACTGCCCAGCGAACATGCGATGCGCTGCGGGAGAGAGGCGGCCCACTTCCGTCCGCGCTCTGGTCCCGTGGCGAGCAGCCCTACGCGCCGGGCCCAAAATAAGAAACCCACAAGATTTTTACAAAATAAGTCTCCAGACTCCGTGGAGGGGAAAATATCCAACCTTGATCCTGTGGTATACACCAGTTTATTTGCATCCCAGCATTAAATCCAAGATTATCTTAATCCCTGAAAATGGAGAAGGGGGTACAAATTTGGAAGCTTTGGCCCCTAGTTTTTCAGTTTGTCCATTAATTTGGTAATTATATATTTGCTTGGTTGAAGATCTTTCTGTTCCACACCAATATACGAGTGGAGGTGAAAGCCTGTGTGTTGTTCCTGATTGCGTGTGCCTCTAATTCTTAATCACCTTCTAGACACTGTCCTCTTCCTCTTGCCTCTTCTCATAATGTGAAAAGTCATGTGAAAAGTCATCCAAGAAGGAGGTGGTATGTTTTTAGCTAGCTATGATTCAGAGAACTTGGTGAGCTTTTTCCAGGGGGACCACCTGTTGCTAAAATGATGGGTTTATTAAACTGTGCATGTCCTGTTTAAACAACATAAGGGTGGGTGGAAGGTCCCAAGGACAATTCCATCTTGCGCCTCTTTTTTTCTTTGCATTATGTGCTCTTTGAGGCCTAGTTTTTAAAACTGCCATCCTGTCTACCACTGCAGTGCCACTCCTAGATGGGCCACGTCAGAGGCGGAACTACCGCCAGTGCAACCAGTGCGTTGCACTGGGGCCCGCCTCTGTCCAGGGGCCCAAAGCATGTAATGAGTCAAACTGACATGTGCTGCATGCTGCGGGCAACCGCTGCCCGCAGCGCACAGCCGCCCAGAGAGGAGAGGAGCAGCGGTACGGGGGAGAAGGAGGAGGGAGCCGGAGGAGGGAGCCGCAGCAGCGCTTTGTTACTGGTGGAGGCGCTGCTGCTGCCCCTCTGCTTCACTATAGACTGTCTTCCGAGAACAGCCTATAGTGAAGCAGAGGGGCAGCAGCAGCAGCGCCTCCACCAATAACACAGCGCTGCTGCGGCTCCCTCCTCCACCTCCCTCCTCCCTCCTCCTCCTTCTCTCCTGCCCGGGAATCGTCTGACGCTGCACCGAGGAGCCTGAGCCAGCGGAGAGGGTAAGTATAATTCTTCTTTCTTTCTTTCTTTCTTTCTTTCTTTCTTTCTTTCTTTCTTTCTTTCTTTCTTTCTTTCTTTCTTTCTTTCTTTCTTTCTTTCTTCAAAAAAGGGGGACTGTCTGCCACAATGTGTAAAAAGGGGGAATCTGCTTGCCGCAATGTGTAAAAAGGGGGAATCTGCTTGCCGCTATGTGTAGAAAGGGGGAATCTGCATGCCGCAATGTGTAAAAACGGGGAATCTGCCTGCCACTATGTGTAAAAACGGGGAATCTGCCTGCCGTAGTGTGTAAAAAGGGGGCATCTGCCTGCCGCAATGTGTAAAAACGGGGAATCTGCCTGCCACAATGTGTAAAAAGGGGGAATCTGCCTGCCGCAATGTGTAAAAATGGGGAATCTGCTTGCCGCAATGTGTAAAAAGGGGGAATCTGCCTGCCGCAATGTGTAAAAAGGGGGACTGTCTGCTGTATTGCGGCCTTCCCCCCGGCCCTGAAGCCGGGACCTCGATTTCGGCCCCGGCCCGGCCGAGAGTTCCGGACCCGACCTGCCCCCACGGGGTGCTCCGATGGCCGCCTGACGGACCCCTCTTCCCTCCCTACTCACCTGCTGGTGGCGCTGGCCCTCCTGACGCTCCTGGACGGCGGGGATCCTCTTGCAGGACCCCAGAACACCACCCGGCTCCAGCTCCACTTCTATGAAGGTGATAGAGGCCATCTTGCAGGCCTCCTGACCCGCCTCCACCGATCCATCCAAGCAGTGCTCCCCCCTGCTACGGGCATCCGGAGCCTACCTCGCATCCCCCCAGGAGACCACTGCCGCTACTAGCCGTGGGCCCCTCTCCCCCTGCTTGCTTCCACCGGCACTGCTCTGGTCACTGGCTGGTCCGTGCCTGGGGCTAGTCTCCGGGGCCCATCGCTGAGAGAGGTCCCACACGGAGCCCCACTCCATACCACCCCAGACTGTGTGGCTCCTCACAAGGAAGACGTGGGCCTACTGCTCTCCTGGGGCCCCCTGGACCCGCCCCATCTTCCCCCCTGCTGAGCTGACCGCACTGTGATGCCTCTCTAGGGCTCTGGCCTTACCTCCCCTGGTCCTGAGCTACGCTGCTGGAGCGCCGCCTCTACTCCCCACCCTCCTGACCACCCTCCTTTCCATAAGTTAACGATGCCCAAAGGTGGCAAAAAGTCGCAGGGGTCGGACCTCACACCATTCCTTACTAGGAAAAACACCCCGGCCAAGCACAGACCTGATGCTACTGCGCCCACCCATAGTCCCTCCGACTCCGAAGCTGAGGATGACGATCTCACGCCCCTCACCCGCCGGGACTTCCTCTCTCTCCTCAAGGAGATGCGGGACGTCAAAACCTCAGTCCAAGCTCTCCACTCCTTGAAATCCGATATTGCCGACATCGGCTCCAGAACCGACCAACTTGAACGACGAGTGGAAGAGGTGGTCTCGTTTCAACAAACGGTCGAGACCGACTTCCATCAACTCCGCCAAGTTGTCGCCCACCTGCGGGAGGAGCATGAGGACCAGGACAATAGGCCAAGGAGAAACAACCTGAGGATCCGGGGTATCCCCGAGGAGGTCGAGACGGCCCACCTTGACCTCTACCTCAAGCGCCTCTTCGCCCACCTATCACCTGATACCCCTGAAGAACATCTGCTACTGGACCGAGCGCATCGAGCCCTGCGACCTCGCTCCCAGGATTCCTCCCAACCAAGAGATGTCATCCTCCGTCTGCACTACTTTACTGCAAAGGAGGCTGTCATGAGAGAGGCCCGACGACTGGGCGCTGTGACTTTCCAGAACACCCCCCTCCAGATCTTCCAAGACTTATCCCCACTCACTCTGGCCAAACGTCGAGATTTCAAGCCCATTACCTCCCTACTTTTCCGCCATAATGTCAAATACCGCTGGGGCTTCCCCTTCCGTATCTTGGTATGGCACCAGGAGAAGCTCCTCATGGCCAGGGATTTACCCGAGGCTCAGAAGCTGCTCTCCAAGCTGGGCATCCACACCGGTGAACAGGATATCCAGTCTCAAGACCTGCCACCACGGACACAGCGGGATCCTCCTCAGCCTCCTCGACCCGAGTGGTTCGTGGTCCCGGCCTCGACGGCCTCCCAGGCTCCACCCCCTGTTCCCTGATGTACTCTCAGTTCTTTAACCCCATGTTTACTCTGGCCAATCGGGTCGACCCCTCCTGGTCGCACCCCCCTACCCCGGGAGATGCTCTATTTTAGGCCCCTCATATCCTGAGTTCCCGACCCCTTAGATACCTCATGACCTTTTGTTGTTATTTCCTGCTGAAAAGTTATGCTGTTAAAATGTTATCTTACTGAGACTGGACTATCTGTTTCCGACCTACCCCCCCCCCCCTCTCCCTTCCTTTTTGGAGTTGGCGCTCCATCTATTCTCTCTTTCAGTCCTCTCTCCAGTTTTTTCCCTCAGGCCTTCCCAGGGGAGGCCCGCCTGCCTTATACTTCTTTTCTTTATTTATTTTTTGCTGACTAATTTGTGGTCCGCTGTCCGGACCCCATGCCGCGCCCCCTTAGGGCTTCGAGCCCTCTTGCTGACCTAGGTGCCCTCCTGACACCTAGTCTCCCTTTCCCTTGTCAGCACCACCGGTCCTGGCCCCTACTGCCGGATGACCAACTACCCCCCTTCCCCTCCCGGTCTCCCTTTTTTTTTTTTTTTTTTTCCCTCTCTCCTTATGACCACACTCTCCCACGCTCTATATCCTTCTTCTCTTTCTTCCCCCCGCCTTCCTTTGCTCTCAGTGCTCTCCACTCTCTCTACTCTGCCTGTCTCTTCGCTGCTTGCCCATGGGTCTCCGGGTACTATCTTTTAATGTGAAGGGCTTGAACAGCCCCCAAAAGAGAGGCAAGCTTTTTGCCTCCCTAAAACTCCATAAAGGTGACCTGGTCTTCCTACAGGAGACTCATTTCCTACATGACACTCACCCTACGTTGCAATGTAGGCCATACCCAGACTCCTTCCATGCTTGCGACCACTCGGCCAAGAAACGAGGGGTTGCGATCTTATTTGCCCGCCATCTCACCTTTGAACCCCTAGACTCATACGCCGACAAAAACGGACGGTTTCTAGTCTTGGTGGGGAAATTGAATAACAAGATCTGTACACTAGCCAATGTTTATGCCCCTAACCAACGTCAGGAACGATTTTTTACAAAACTGGATAACCTCCTCACCCGAGTCCGACAAGGTGACCTCATACTTGCAGGGGACTTTAACTCCGTGCTGAACCCCCAAATAGACCGCTCCCCCCCTCCCTCTACGGCCTCCTCGTCGGACTTCCTCCGCTCCAGATCCCTCCTCGGTCTCATGCGTTCCCAGCTTCTCTATGACTCCTGGAGGATAAAAGACTCCTCCGCCTGTGACTATACCTTTTACTCTGCCCCCCATAATTCCTACTCCCGCATTGACATGATCCTGCTCAGCCATGACCTCGCCTTAAACCTCCGTGAAGCTCACATACACCCGCTAATTTGGTCCGATCATGCCCCCATCTCCTGTGACCTTTTAGGTCTGGCCTCACGCCCCCGCCCCATGACATGGCGCCTTAACGACTCTCTCCTCCACAACCCGGAGATATGTTCCCACCTTCGGGATACGATCTCCGACTACTTTTCCCTGAATGATACCCCTGAGATTTCTAGGTCCACTCTTTGGCTGGCACACAAGGCAGTTCTTCGTGGATGTCTTATCAGCCTGGCTTCCAAAACCAAAAAACAATCTCTCGCCCACTTTAACAAACTCTCTATTAAACTCCACGCACTTGAAACCCAGCATAAGGCGTCCTTCGACCCAGCTGTCTTGTCCGAACTTCGTACTATTCAGGCGGAACTTGATCTCCTTCTCTCTGCCCGGGTGGCCAGGCGCCTTAAATGGCTCCGCCAGTCCTTTTATGAGAAGGGGGACAAGGCGGACAAGATCCTGGCGGCACGACTTCGTTCCACAAGAGCCAAAACTAACATTGTCTCTATTAGAAACTCCCTCAACCAACTCGTCCAAGACCCCGCAGCAATTAGAGCTGCCTTCCATTCCTATTATGCGGACCTATACAACCTCCCGCCCCCCACACCTGGTGCCTCCCCTCTGCCCCACTCTGATCTAGTCTCACACTTCCTTACAGCTTCTAACCTACCCAAATTGCCCCAGGACGCCATGGACCATCTTAACAGTGAGATCTCGGTGGAAGAAATTGCTCAGACTATTCTTATCCAAAAAACTGGTAAATCTCCGGGCCCGGATGGGTTTACAGCCCTTTATTATAAAAAATTCTCTGCTCTTCTTGCCCCCCACCTGCAGTCTCTGTTCAATGGGATTGTCCATGGCGACTCCTTCCCCCCTGAGATGTTGGAGGCCAGAATTGTAGTAATCCCTAAAGAAGGCAAGGATACCCTTAACTACGCTAGCTACCGCCCTATATCTCTCTTGAATCTGGATCTGAAAATCTTCGCCAAGATCCTTGCCAACCGTCTTAACCCCTACCTCCCCTCTCTTGTTCATTACGACCAGGTGGGGTTTATCCCGGGCCGTCAGGCGAGAGATAATACCAGACGTGCTGTTGATCTTATACACATCTCGAACTCCAGGGGATCCCCCACCATCATGCTCTCTTTAGACGCTGAAAAGGCATTTGATCGGATCTCCTGGAGTTTTCTGAAAGCCGCCCTGGGGGCCTATGGCTTGTCTGGTGGCTTCCTCGCTGGCGTCCTGGCACTATACTCTGCTCCCTCTGCCACGGTCTTAATCAATGGCGTCCCGTCAGCCCCACTTAGCATATCGAATGGTACACGTCAAGGTTGCCCCCTCTCACCATTAATATTTGCCCTTATTATTGAACCCTCGCATCCCAAATCAGAGCCCACCCGGACATACACGGAATACAAGTAGGCCACACCGACCCTAAAATCTCCCTCTTCGCTGATGACATCTTACTCTCCCTGACCCAACCCCTTATCTCACTCCCAAACTTATTCTCACTCCTGCAATCTTATAGCCTTATATCAGGATATAAGATCAACTGCTCCAAATCCGAGGCCATGCTACTTCACGTCCCTCACCGAGAAGCTGAGTCTCTCCGCGCCACCTTTAACTTTAAATGGCAGCCCATAAAGATTAAATACTTAGGGATTAACCTGACCTCTCGCTATGATTCTCTCTTCCGGGAAAACTTCCCATCCCTTCTCACCAGCACACTCGCTGCCCTGACCTCCTGGAACAGTCTTTTTATTTCATGGCTGGGCAGGATCATAGCGGTTAAAATGACCATAGTCCCTAAATGGCTTTACCTTTTCCAGACCCTCCCAGTAGCAGTCCCGGCCTCCTTTCTTCGCACTATCCAACGAGCCCTTACACGTTTTATTTGGAACTACAGACCTTCCCGCGTCGCCGCCAATACCCTGAAAAGGCCAACCCCCGCGGGAGGTAGGGGCCTTCCTGATATCACACTTTACTATTTTGCCTCCCACTTATCCCATATTGTCACCTCCTATGCTCCTCCGGGATCTATATCTTGGCTGGATATTGAGGCGGCCTTCATTGGCCTCCCGTACCTGACCCCCTTATGGGGTCTGACCCCTACCTCCCGCCCCCCAACCTCTAAACTTCTCCCCACTATTAAATTTAACCTTAAAACTTGGGACTCCCTATCCCTGATGAAAGGTCTCACCACTACTCCCTCGCCCTTGACCCCGGTCTGGCAGAACCCTATGTTTCCTCCTGGACTCTCGACCATGAGGTTCCGTCTGTGGATAACGCTGGGCTTCAAATTTCCGTTCAATTTTGCCGAGCGGGGCCAATGGCTGTCCCTACGTGACCTTCAACAAAAGACCCCTTCATACCCACTTAATCCCTTCCAATTTTTACAAATACGCCACTTTCTAGCCTCTCTCCCCTCCTCCGCCGTGCTCCGTGCCCTCACCCCCTTTGAAATCCTATGCACTACCTCCCATCTATCCAAAGGCCTAATCTCCAAACTCTACTCCCTATTACTAGATGCTTCTCTTTCCCCCTCCCGGCCCCATGAGCTTGCATGGGAACGCGATCTTGGACCCCCACCGGAGAGTGAGGACTGGGAGGACATGAGACTGGGGATTGCTAAATCCTCTATCGCTACTGTCTTTAAAGAAACAGCCTACAAAGTTTACTACCGCTGGTACTACACCCCTGACCGAATTAATAAATTCTTTCCATCTTCTTCCCCTAATTGCTGGAGGAATTGCGGGGCCAGGGGCACTATGCTCCACATATGGTGGACCTGCCCATCCATCGCTCCCTTTTGGGACTTAGTCCACTCCCTCCTCAATTCGCTTTTAGATTCTCCTGTGCTGAAAGATCCTTGGATCTTTTTACTATGTCTCCCTCCTCAATTACTCAATAAATTTTCCCAGAAACTGACCTCACACATCCTGGCGGTGGCAAAGTCGCTGATAGCTCTTAATTGGAAGAACCCCTCACCACCCTCTCTCCAGTCCCTTAAAACCAAAATATGGCACATTGCCTCAATGGAAAAAATCACATACTATCTCCACGACCGGGGCCACACCTTTGAACAGGTCTGGGCCCCGTGGCTCGCTACTGAACGTAGAGGCCCGCCCCCCCACCCTTGCCCCTAGCTTACTCCGCAGACCCATGGGCACTGCCTGCTGCTTTTCCCCTATGTTTTTCTCCCCCATCTCTTTCTCCCTCTCACTCTCCTCCCCCTTTTCCTTTTGTTTACTCTTAATCTTTCTCCCTCTTGATCCCCCTTCTTCTTCTTCCTACCATTTCTAGGATATACATTGAACACAGATGATATCGTGGTGTCCCCCCCCCCCCTTTTCTTTTTTTTCCTCCCCTTCCTCCTCCCCTCCCCCCCGAACTCCTTATTGGAATGTTACTGCTCTGTCCTTCTAAACTAACCGTGTTGTTTATCTGAAAATCTGTGGTTTATGCTGGACGTAGGCTCTGTTGGCCTCCGGTCCCTCTTGTTTATACAATGTTTCTATACCATGTTTAACCACGTATAAATAAAGAATTAAAAAAAAAAAAACGGGGAATCAGCTTGCCGCAATGTGTAAAAAGGAGGAATCTGCCTGCCGCAATGTGTAAAAAGGGGGACTGTCTGCCGCAATGTGTAAAAAGGGGGACTGTCTGCCGCAATGTGTAAAAAGGGGGAATCTGCTTTCCGCAATGTGTAAAAAGGGGGAATCTGCCTGCCGTAATGTGTAAAAAGGGGAAATCTGCCTGCCGTAATGTGTAACAAGGGCACGCTGTCTGCCGTAATGTGTAACAAGGGCACACTGTCTGCCGTAATGTGTAACAAGGGCACGCTGTCTGCCGTAATGTGTAACAAGGGCACGCTGTCTGCCGTAATGTGTAACAAGGGCACGTTGTCTGCCGTAATGTGTAAAAAGGGCACGCTGTCTGCCGTTATGTGTAAAAAGCGTACGCTGTCTGCCACTATGTTTAACAAGGGCACGCTGTCTGCCGTTATGTGAAAAAAGTGTACGCTGTCTGCCGCTATGTGTAACAAGGGCACGCTGTCTGCCGTTGTGTAAAAAGGGTACGCTGTCTGACGCTATGTTTAACAAGGGCACGCTGTCTGCCGTTATTTGTAAAAAGTGTACGCTGTCTGCCGTAATGTGTAACAAGGGCACGCTGTCTGCCGTAATGTGTAAAAAGGGCACGCTGTCTGCCGTTATGTGTAAAAAGCGTACGCTGTCTGCCGCTATGTGTAACAAGGGCACGCTGTCTGCCGTTATGTGTAAAAAGGGTACGCTGTCTGACGCTATGTTTAACAAGGGCACGCTGTCTGCCGTTATTTGTAAAAAGTGTACGCTGTCTGCCGCTATGTGTAACAAGGGCACGCTGTCTGCCGTTATGTGTAAAAAGTGCACGCTGGGGGGGGGCGGAGCTTGGTGCAGCATCGAGTAGGAGCATAGCTTGTAAGCTCCCGCACAAAATCCGTTTTTTACATCCGTTTCTTGCCTGATGCTGCCCACTTAAAAGCAACCCTATTCAAGCCCTATCCGTTGGTGTGTCTCTGGGTTCACTGACACCTGCCCGCAGACCCGTGCTTTCGCTGTGGGGAAGTAGACTGCTGCCTGCTGTGCCCCGGCGCTGATCTCAGCGGCCGTCTTACCCGCGTGGAGCGGGACGTCTGCCTGCCTGCCCTACACTCCCTGGCGGCTTACCTCCGACTCACTGCTGCGGTGCCTGGACGTCCTCCCACTGCCCCCTCCTTCCTCCCTTGTTGCTGGAGCCCCGCTGAGTCCCTGTTCGGTGCGCCTCTGGGGTAGGCGCCGACCTCCGACCTCCCGCCGCATGGTGCTGCCGGGGAAACATCCTCACCGCTGCTGGGGGACCCATCGCTGCCTGTACTCATCAGCCTGCTCCTTCTCCGTATATACCACGCTTGCCACTGTGGGGGAGTGCTTCCGGACCCGCTGGCCGTGCTCGGCTGCTGTGGCTTAGTGTGACTGTGGTGCATCTGCCTGCTGTGGCTGTGGCTCCGTGCTCCAAGGTAATCTGCTGCATTGTTCCACTGTGCTACTCTGCGTTTTACACCTCAGCTGTTAGGATTTGTGCACCTGCTGTAGTTACTGGCAGCATTGGACATAAGCTTATACTATTATCCTGCCTGACCACCCTGCTCAATAATTGCAGAGACTGCATCGGTTTGCCTCTCACTGCACTGACGCTGGGTCTGTTCACCTCCGCAGACAAGTGTAATAACTGCTGCTCCTCTGTACCCCCCCCCCTTTTTTTAATTTTTTTTTATTTTATTTTATTAATTTATTTTATTTTACCTGGATCCCATTGTACCCTGCACTAGTCCTGTGCCCCGTATTGGTTACCACAATGGGGAAAACAGGAGCGGCTGCTAAACTGCAGAAATATGCAAGGGAATCCTCCTCCTCCCAATCTACTCCCTCGACTGCTCGCAACCCTCCTTCACCGCATTCTGAGAGTGATAATTTGACCCAGTCTGACTCGATGCATTCCACGCAGAAAATAATACAGGCCATTGCTGCCTCTGAACAGCGTGTCTCCGACAAAATTGAGCGTGTTCAGATAGACGTCTCCTTCCTTCGCCAAGATCTCCAAAAGATCCGTGAACGAGTGAGTGAGACAGAACATCGCATCTCAGACCTGGAGGATACTACCTCTCCGCAGGGTGGACGACCTATCCACGCAATTGTCGTCGGCACATGCTAAATTGTCCGATATAGAAGGCAGGCTTCGGCGGAATAATGTTCGCCTGGTCGGGCTGCCTGAGAGGGCGGCGGGAACGTCACCGGAGAAATTCTTTGAGGACTGGCTGGTTAAGGTATTCACACGTGAAGTCTTCAGCCCGCAATTCGCAGCAGAAAGGGCGCATCGTCTTCCATCACGTCCTCCTCCACCTGGCGCTCCTGTTCGGACATTTATTGCCTGTCTTCTTCATTTTAAAGATAGGGACACTATACTCCGTCTGGCTCGACTCCAAGGCCCGTTACTATTTGACAACCACACGATCTCAGTCTTTCCGGACTTTGCCCTCGAGGTTCAGAAGTCTCGTGCCCAGTTTTCTCTTGTCAAGCGTAAACTCCGGGATCGGAATATCCAGTACTCAATGTTGTTTCCAGCTCGTCTGAGGGTTATATTCAACGATACCACGCATTTCTTCTCCAGTCCGAAAGATGCGGAGGCTTGGCTGGAGCGGAGACCTCCGGCTCCCGAATTAACTTATATTGGCTCAGGCGATGTTGATTAGTGTTCACTTAAATGTCTTTACTTTTAGGGCGAATATGTGATAATTATCTGTGTGTTGTGTTTTTTTTCTTCTCTCTATTCAGCATCAGGCTGCTACTCTCGCTCTGTTCGATGTGCGGGAGCTCCTTGCTGTAGATAGCTTAGGGATTTAGTCCCATAGTTTTCTAATTGGTTCAGTTCGATCCAATTTAGTTTAGTTTCAGTTTTCGTTAGGGAACAGGTATGCCACTAGGTTGTTTGCTGGCTATACAGGGTGGGTGTGGGATGGGATGTTTAATTGTTGTTGTTGTTTTTTTTACGACTGGTCATTCTGTCAAGCTGCTGTGGTATTGTTACTCCTGTGCTGGAGAGCTGGAAAGGAAATAGAAGCGCTCATCACTTTCTGACACTGTTTTATACTGCTGTGGTATTGCTTGGTTTTTCAGGTGTCACATTTGAGGAGTGTTCGGCCTCGGCTTCCCGATGCTGGTCGGGTTTTCTATGCAAGAGGGTGTTGTATTGTGATCTGGTTTGCTATGCTTCATATTTCTCACACACTGTTTTTTTATGCTTTTTGTTTTTCTCCTTGTACCCATGCCATGTGGTCCACGATATGGGTTCTAGCGCTGAAGTTACGGAGAGGGATGTGATTAGGCTGGTGGGTTGGAATGTCCGAGGTTTAAACGACAAAATTAAGCGCTCACTTGTTTTAAAACAGCTTCAAAAATATCAAGCTGACGTAATATGTCTATCTGAAACTCACTTATGGGGAAGCAAGGTTATGGCCCTTAAGAGACCCTGGGTGGGATGGGCTTATCTTTCCACCTTTTCATCCAGCGCCAGAGGGGTCTCGGTTTTGATTAAGAAGTCGGTACATTTTCACTTGGAGGATAGTAGGGTGGACCCTCATGGTCGCTATGTTTTTTTACGGGCTGTTGTACATCACACACTGTATCATATTTTGGCTGACTTTGTTGCTCAATCCCCCGACACACCAGTTATTAGTATGGGTGACTTCAACAATGTCATGGACCTGTCTATTGACCGTTGGAGGGAATCCTGAGACTCTATGTCTCTCCCCTCTGCACCAACCCCCTTTGCGAAGCTTGTCACTGAACTTGGCTGGATGGACATCTGGAGGCTGCGAAATCCGACCATGGCTCATTATTCTTGTCAGCCCGCTGCTCACCACACACTGTCTCGGATAGATTTATGTCTTATTTCCCCGAGTTTGTCGCCCAGCATATCCGACCTAGTATATTTGTCCAGAGGTATATCAGACCACTCTCCAATCTTATTAAAATTATCCACGACACACGATAGGGGCACTAGTTCGTGGAAATTGCATCCATTTTGGTTGAATTTAATGGGAGTAGGGTCTGACCTAATTTCGGAATGGAATGACTTCCTTAGTCACAACCCCCCTGATTCCTGCCCTGTTGTCCGGCATGACACTTTCAAAGCATATATCAGAGGCACCCTTATTAAAAGGATTGCTGGCATTAAGTCGTTTAATAGGAGAGAGGAGGCGAGGCTTGAACAGGCTTGCCGTCATTTGGAGTCTGTATATATAGAGTCACACTCCCAATCGGATCGTGCAGCATGGCTGGATGCACAGAGAGAATGGGCCACCTATCTCTTTGATAAGTCCAAACGCAGGCTGCTGTTTTCCACTCACGGGCAGTATTTTCAGGCGGAGCTGGGGGGCAGTTACCTGGCCTTTTTGGACAGGGACGAGTCCCACTCCCGTACTGTTCAATGCATCGTTGGTGGGGATGGCAGTCTCTGTTACTCGGGAAAGGATATAGCTGGGGTTTTTCAAAAATTTTATTCCGAGTTGTATTCTTCTGGGGTCTCCCACTCCGACGACAAGATACAGTCCTACCTCTCGCAGGTAGGCCTGCATAGTTTGTCACGGGAGGCGCTTGAAATACTCGAGGCTCCTTTCACCCTGGAGGAGGTTGGGCGCGCTGTGTCGTCGCTCCCCTCATCTAAGGCACCCGGTGGGGATGGTCTCCCAGTGGAGATATATAAAAAATGTAACTCCCTCTTCTGTCCATATTTACTAGATTTATTTAATACTCTGTCTGAGGCTGGTGAACTTCCACCATCCATGTCTGAGGCCACTATTATAGTATTGCCCAAGCCAGGGAAGAATCCCATGTTTCCCGAATCTTACCGCCCCATCTCATTGCTATCCTCTGACGTTAAAATCCTGGCTAAGATGCTTGCCATTCGTCTAAACTCTGTTATTGGTTCTGTTATTCATCTGGACCAAACGGGATTCATGCCGGGGAGGTCCACTATGCAGAACCTACGTAAATTATTTTACCATTTGCAGGGGGGTGGCTTGCTGGGTTCGGAGGCAGTGGTGGTGTCTCTCTACGCCGCTAAGGCCTTTCGACTCGGTCGAATGGTCCTACCTGTGGCAGGTACTTCGCGGGTTTGGCTTTGGCCCTACGTTCATCAAATGGGTTCAGCTGTTGTATTCCTCTCCAGTGGCTCGTGTCTCTGTTAACGGATACACTTCAGCCTCGTTCTCTCTGGCCAGGGGCATGCGCCAAGGCTGTCCGCTGTCCCCAGCCCTGTTTGCGTTGGCCATAGAGCCGTTGGCTTGTATGATACGGGATAATCATAATATTCACGGACTTGTGGCCGGTTCTGCAATAGATAAGGTGGCTCTATACGCCGACGATATGTTACTGTTTCTGAAAGACTCTGATGTCTCTCTCCAGTCTATGCTCCACACAGTTAATGAATTTGGGGAATACTCTGGTTTGCGTGTAAACTGGGACAAATCCTCTATTTTTCCCATTTCAGGTCAGATTCCGGAGACAGTGTGTGTGACGCATTCCTTACAATGGACCTTGAAATTTAAATACTTGGGTTTTTGGATCACTGGGCCAGCATCAGAATACGTCAGGTGGAACCTTGATCCTATCACAGCTTTTTTTAAACAAAAAATTCATACATGGAAAGCGCTACCGCTGACGGTACTGGGGCGCATTAACCTCTTCAAGATGTCTATGCAGCCTAAGTACCTGTACGTTTTGCAACACTCCCCCATTTATATACCTAAAAAAATATTTGCCAGTCTTGATAGCTTAATCTCTTCCTTTATCTGGGGTCATAAACCAGCGAGGATAGCCATAAAAACACTTTGTCAATCTAAATCCGCTGGAGGGGCGGGCTTGCCCAACCTTAGGTTGTACTATCTAGCTGCCCAGTTAGCTCACCTCTCTGAGTGGGTCATGGGAACGGGTGGTCCGACCCTACAGGGATACTTGACTGAGTGGGTGGGTCCCCTCTTCACTCCCCTCCTTTTCTTGCTTTCTGGCTCGTCTGTTTCGGGTCTTCCTCCTGTTTTGCGACAAGCTCTTTTAGTCTGGAGACAGGTGCACAGTCTCTATGACTGGTCGGATTTGGAAGTAAACTCACCTTTATGGTTCAATAGCTCCTATGTGGAACTCCAAAAGCTGTCCACAGATAATATATGGGTAAAGAGTGGGGTGGTATTCCTGGGACAGTTGTATGTAGATGGCCACCTTAAATCGTTCACGCAACTACAGGCTGATTTTGGGCTCTCGAGAGCAATTTTATTCCGATATTTCCAATTGAGGCATGCAATACAGACCCAATTTAAAACTGCCCCTTCCATTTCACCTTCACCGGTTAAACTTATGTTACAACGTTTGCCCTCTACGGGCAAAGTCTCATCACTATACGCATCATTAAATAATAGAGTCCTACCTGCATCTTTAGATCCGCTTAAACTAAGTTGGGAGAATGATGTGGGCCCTTTGTCGGAAGAGCAATGGTTACAAATTTTGAGCTCCGCCAGGTCAACCACCCCTTGTGTCAGATATCAACAGGTGCATTTTTTTATCCTACATAGGGTTTACCGTACCCCTCAGTTCCTCCAACGAGCTGGCTTGAGGCCTGATGCTCTATGCCCTAAATGCCGGATGGCAGATACTGGGTTTTGGCATCTGTTATGGGAATGTCCGATAGTCTACAGCTTTTGGACCCGGATTTGGTCTAATATATTGACTACTGACCCATCTCTTCCTCAACTTAACCCCAGGACCTGTCTTTTTGGCTTGGACTTAGAGGAAACCCACTCCCTACTCACATATCAGTATGTCCTATGCCTATCCACGCTTGCCAAAGTTGTTATTGCACTATCCTGGTTTGCGGAGGCCTCTACCAAGTTGTTGGAATGGAGGGCTCTGGTGGCCTTAGTCATAAAACATGAAAAACATATGTATTTATCCCGTAACTTACTGTCTAAATTTCATTACAAGTGGGATAGGTGGACTCGGGTATACTCAGATGGAGAACTGATGGAGCCCATTGGCATGCAGAGTGTATAGTTTTTTTTTTGTTTTTTTTGGCCGACGCCTTCTGAAACCTCCCGACACACTCCTACCCCTTAGGGTAATATTTTTTTATACACGTTCCTGCATTTTTATATGTGACCTCTCTCTTGCTCATATCTAATACTGAATTGGTGGTGTTATTGTTGGGATGATCCTACCAGGCATTATGATACTTTTTTCTCCTCTCTCACGAATGCTGTAAATTGATATTTGGACGTGTAATCTCGTGTAATAACGAGTTGACCAGTATATTGTACTGTTTTGTACGTTGATTGTTCTTTGTATGTTTCTTTTTCCTTTTTTTTTTTTCTTTCACTTCTGTTCTTAAATATAATCTTAATTAAAAAAACTACATGATTAAAAAAAAAAAAGTGCATGCTGTCTGCCGTTATGTGTAAAAAGGGCACGCTGTCTGCTGCTATGTGTAAAAAGGGCACGCTATCTGCCGTTATGTGTAAAAAAGGGGGACGCTGTCTGCTGTAATGTGTAAAAAGAGGAATCTCTCCGCCGTAAGGTGTAAAAGGGTCTCTACCTGGTGTAGTGGTGCTACTGTGCGGCGTAATTTGAATAATGGAGACTACTGTTCACCGTTTTATGAATTGGTATTATTTTGTTGCCACACCCCTTCCCCACGAAGCCACGCCACTATGTATTTTTGCGCGCACTGCCCCTGTTTTGCATGCAGGGGTGGGGCTCCGATGCCATTTCTTGCACACAGTGCTAAAATTTCTAGTTACGGCACTGTTGCTAGGTATCCACTTCCCTGAGCAGGTCCCCCTCACCAGATCCTCTCCAGGGGTGAGGGTGTGGACTTGGATGGGATGGGGGGGGGGGGGCAAGCCATTTTGTTGCACATGGGCCCACCGCTCGCTAGTTCCGCCACTGAGCCAGGTGTTAGTGCCGCGCACTTGTGTCGCTTAGATTAGTAATTCAGCTACCTCGGTGCAACCTTTTGGCCTAAAAACAATATTGTGAGGTGTTCAGAATAGACTGGAAATGAATGTTACTGAGGTTAACAATATCATAGGACCAAAATTACCCCCAAATTCTGCGATTTTAGCTGTTTTTATGTTTTTTTCTAAAAACATCCAGATCCAAAACCAAAACCCGAAAGGGAGGTTTTGGCAAAACCAATCCAGATCCAAAACACGAACGGAGATCCAGATCAAAAAACAAAACACAAAACCAGAAAAGTGTCCGCCGCACATCTCTAGTTAAAATTGACTGGAAATGACAAGAAAGTAGTGTTACTGAGGGTAATAGTACTGTAGGAACAAAAGCAGGCCTACATCACGTGGTTTTAGCTGTTTTTAAGAAATAAAATAAAAAATATCCAGATTCAAAATCAAAACATGTGAGGGTGGTTTTTCCAAAACCAGAAACTAAAACCAAAACACAGAGGGTGGTTTTGGCAACACCAAAACACAAAGCTCCGCACCCATCTCTAGTTTAGGTAGTTACCAAGGAGCACACATTAACACTGATTGCAAGTAGTACTGTATCTAGCCTTCTTCTTCTAGCCTCATAACCTCTCTCACAAATCTACAGTCACATTTTACATTTATATTTGCAATCATCAGGCTCAATTATACTAAATGTGAAGTACTTATCTTGCACATTAATGTCAACGCCAAGCAGGAACTAATTCCCAATCAGTTTAATTGGAGATCTAAAACAATTACATACATTTGTGTATTCATATTACAACAGGTTATTATTCTCTGAATAACAAGACTTCCTGTTGAGAAAAAAAGAGATTTCCCTACGTGGGGTCAGTACTATCTCCTAATGTGTGTAATTCTGAATGGAACTTTCCAGCTGTGTATGTGGTCAGCACTATTAAGTTTTCCTGATCCAAATCTTAATATGAATTCCAATATACATTATATCATATCTTGGGTTCAAGTTCCATCTGTGCTTCTGTCTAAACACAGGAAAGATCCTTATCCTTTTCAGAATATACTGAAAGAAATATGATTTATAGCATGTATGGATAGAATTTCTTATCAGCAGAAGGACAGGCAAAATGAAGACAGTACAAATAAGTTCTGGTTAGTTTTGCCTTAAGAAAAATTGTCACTTTACATTTAGCGACCATTACCAAATCATGCAGGTTCCATCAAATCATAACTTCTTACAGTACATATAACCCAAATCTAACTCTCTCTGCACATGTTATATCTGCCCCCCCCCCTGCAGTGCACATGATTTTGCCCAACTGCTAACAAATTTGCTGCTGCGATCAACTCTGAATTAGGCCCTAAGTCTCAACTGAGAACTTTAGTTCTCTCCTTTACTCAGTAAAACCTGCCCCACTTTGTACTGTAATTTTTTTATTTATTTATTTATTACCAGTTATTTATATAGCGCACACATATTCAGCAGCACTTTACAGAGAATATTTGCCCATTCACATCAGTCCCTGCCCAAGTGGAGCTTACAATCCATATTCCCTACCACATGTACATGCACAAACCTTTACGCTAGGGTTAATTTTTGTTGAGATCCAATTAACCTACCAGTATATTTTTGGATTGTGGGAGGAAACCGGAGTACCTGGAGAAAACCCACTCAAGTACGGGGAGACTATACAAACTCCACACAGTTGGGCCATGGTGGGAATTGAACCCATGAATGACCTCAGTGCTATGAGACAACAATGCTAACCATTACACCATCTGTACTGCCTGTACAGTGCAGTGCTGGGGGGTAGCATTTAAAATGTTACTTTTCATATGTTCTTCTGGTCCTGTGGGAGTAACACTCCTCGATATAGACATATACAATACTATTTTTCTAGAAAAATAGGTTCAGGAACTGGGGGTGGAGCTATTAAAATAAACAGTTGATAGATAGAAAGATACTGTACATAGATTGATAGTATTTAGAAACAAATGCATTTAAAATGGACTTTAAAATAAAACAATAGATAGATAGATAGATAGATAGATAGATAGATAGATAGATAGATAGATAGATAGATAGATAGATAGATTTTAGACAAGAAGGCACTCAAAATGGACTTTAAAATAAAATGTAACATATGGAAAATACATTTTGGCGCAGGACAAGTTCAGGAACCCAGTTCCTGATTATGTCATATAAATGAGAGGCTAAGGAACTGAGTTCCTGCTGGTTCCTCACATTAATTATATTATTATATTCTATTAGCAACAATTTTATATATATATATTTGTTGTTGTCTATAACCTGTTTCTATGGTTACTTGTTCTCCAGCCCCAGTGCGCTAGCCGCACGGACCGGAGCCGCGTCACTTCCGGTGGACGTAGTGACGTCAGGACCGGGACCCGGGCAGCGCAACTGGTGGCGGCGGTGAGTACCTCTTCATGTATTTGCTATTTAAACACTGTTATTTGCACTGAGTGGTTATCCTGACGAAGGGGCTGCGTCCCCGAAACGTAGATCTAATAAAGACACGGCTTTGCTTCACCTCTACTACAAGACTCCCAGTGCCGCACTTATTTCCATTGCTTTATATATATATATATATATATATATATATATATATAAAATTGTTGCTAATTGAATCTAATAATATGATTAATTAGTTTAAGAAATCTATAGGGATTTTCACCCATTAACTTTAACCTGGTATAACCGCACATCGCCATCTCCCTGACTGTTGTAATGCTGAGACATCATTTATAACAAAAAACTGTTTTATTGTTAAACATATTTTTATGGTTTATTCATCTCTCTGTTATAGATTTAAAATATTAAATTGAAAAAAGGTAACGTGAGACACTGAGCTTCGCTACATCAATAAATATTTGAATTCTCCTAAATGCTACACTGCAAGGTAGTCAGGCATTATGTTAATAAGGCCCTACAGGACTTTCTTATGTTTCTAACGCAGTTTGACATTCATCACTGTGTAAGGAAACCGTCACAGATGACTACACAAGTGCAGATATAAAATATTTGCATTGCTTCTGATGAGGTCCATAAATTACACGCCAGTTGGTAATCAGTTTGTCATCTTTTCAGTAAGCACAGTTATGGGAATAGAACTACTGTATGTATTTGCAAATGTAAAAAATTCCAAATGATTATTGTGCACAGATAACGGTTACGCATTTTGAATTGGAATGTGCTAGAAGTTTGCAATGTTGGAGAAGTTAGTACTGTTCTACAGCTAGGACTGAAATTTCAAGTAAAATAAGATAATAAATTGGAGAGTTGCGTGGACCCCTGTGTTTTGGTTCTAATTTATCATCATATTTTGGTTTCTGATTTTGGATCGGTTTAAAACTGATTAAAAAAAATCGATAATCATTAATAATAATCAATAAAAATAGCAAAAATCGTGTCATTTTGCAATCTGAATTCGGATTCCAGATCCAAATTCTGAACCACAGGTAGATTCGAACCAAAATTTGGTTCAGATCAGATCTCCTCGGGAGATCTGGACTGGGTTTTGGTTCTGTTCAGATTCACAAAATTCAGTCAGAACTTTGGAGCCCCTGGGCCCCCACCAGCCTTAATCCGGCCCCGAGGGCACAGCAACAATTTAATAGAGCAGGCACATTTAAATGTTGTAGAAATGAAAAAAGGTAGTATGGTTGTACAGTAGCATACCCTCCAACATTTTACACATGAAAACCGGTTCAAATTAGGAAAGGGGCGTGGCCACGGGTAAAGGGTGCGTGGCCACACACCCCTTCCTATACTTTCAATGTTAATTTGGAGAAACAAAAATTGATACAAAGCCCTTTTTTTGGCAAGTACAGACCATAAAAAAAAGGTACCGTACATGCCAAAAAGGTACAGTTGGAGGGTATGCAGTAGTTAGTATTGCCTCAACATAGTGCTGGGGAAGAGACTGATGTGAATGATATAAAAGGCGGCATAACATATAAGCGCTATATAAATAAAAGTAAATAAATAAACAAAACGTAATCAGGGCATGTTTATTTCATGTTAAAATAGATGTGTTTATTCTAAGCCAGATGTATCTGTGGCAGCCTGCTTACTAGCATATGCTAATGCGAGAATCCACCCCTGTACATAGACAATGCATTCACCTGCATGCGGAAGCTCATCCTGCCCGCTGTTTTCCTGTCCACAGCTGCAGCTGTCATCATACACATCTGGACATATCTGGATATGCTCCGAGCAAGCGATCCATCTGAAACAAACGTCCCATCTCTGTCCACAAGCGACGATCCAGCACGATAATTCGGCTTACAGGGCAATGGCACCATCATGGCCAATGGAAGCTGTTTGGCACTGGAATCTGGCTGATCCATCGCTGCTGTCTGTGTTGCACCTGGTTGCAATAGTCTGTGAGGAGAATCCAACAGTCCATAGCATTCTGCAGATGCTAAAAAAACAATATCAACTTAACAATGATTAATTGAAACTGACTTAAAAAACCCAGGGGCAGATTTATTAAGCTCGGTGAAGTGATAAATTGGAAGGTGATAAAGGACCAGCCAATCAGCTCCTAGCTGTCATTTTTCAAACCCAGCCTGTGACATGGAGGTTAGGATCTGATTGGCTGGTACTTTATCACCTTCCACTTTATCACTTCACCGAGCTTAATAAATCTGCCCCCTAGAACCTAATCCAGTAAGGAGTTTGTTGTTTAGCCCTCTGAATATACAGGAGATTCTTATGAGCCGTTTGCATTGTGATGGGCACATCTGTCTATCTGCATCTGACTCTCCCCGTGGGGAAGAGGAGGGGGCAGAGCATATTTTTGCACCTGGGGTTAGGTACAGAGTAGTATAACATGCCCATGGGGGAGTGGATCAGCGCATGCACAGCGTAGCCAAAACTTTGTGGGCTCCATAGCATCATTTTGAATGGGCCCATGTCAAAATGCTTGTAGAGAGACACCTCTTCACAGCAGCTGTCAATGTTATGCCCCATAACAGTGCCCTAGTTCATTTTCTGAACCATAGTAGTGCCCTAGTTACTGTTATGCAACATAGTTGTGATCTAGTTTATTTTGTGTACTATAGTAGTGCCCTAATTTACATGATGTCACATTGTAGTGCTGCCAGTACACATTTTGCACACAGTGAGGCTGATTCTGAGTTGGCCGCTAATTCGGCCCGCTGCGTAGTTTGCAGATGGAGGCAAACTGCGCATGCGCAGCGGCCGCATCGTGATGGATGCGAGTGCAATGTGATTGAGAGTGGCGGGCACTTAAGGGGGTTTGGGTGGGCCGAATGAGGGTGGGACCATTTTTTGTAACATCACGCAGACGCTTTTATTAAAAAAATGGTGGACGACTGCCTCACAGCACAGCTGGGCTGCGCTGCCAGGCATCGACCTTAGTTCTGATGTGACTGCAATCTAATTGCGGACGCATCGGGAGGCGGCCTCACACATGCTGCGCGGCCTTGCCCTGTGCTGGATGACCCTCAGCATGTGAGGAGATGGACGCAGATCTGGCTGCGTATGCAGCGATCTGCATTCATCTCTGAATGATCTCCAGTATCCCCAATTCACATTATACCATACAGTGTCCCCAGTTCACATTATGTAACATTATAATGCCCCCCCCCCAGTTCTTTTTTTTACAATGAACAGTTCCTGGAGCATAACTAGATACATTGTAGACCCCAAGGAAAAAGTTTGGAAAGGTCCCTATGTAAAACCCAATGTTGTAACACATGTCACTTTAACAGTAATGGAGAGCGCTTCTTAGCTCTGGGTCCCATGAAAGCTGCACTCCCTACACCTATGGTAGCTACACCTTTGAGTGTATTGTAATGTATCCACACAAACGCAATAACAGGAGATGGTAGATTCAGGTGTTCTTTCACTTTCTTGATGTGATTTGTGTAAGCGCATGGCTGCTGTATCGTATGTCTGGATTCAATGACAAGAATCAGTTGATTTCAAAGCATCCATTGCTTGAGCATTGATCAATACTGGCTCTATGGTGCAGCGTTGAAGAGGAAGACCAAATGAGACCCCACCTCCACTGAAGAGGAGGGCCCCCCACTCTCAAAGACACTGCCTGATATCAGGTTCAGTGTGGGAAATCACAGGCCAAGGCTTACAGATACAAAACTGGTGCCACAATTCAGCTTGTACACGCATAACTAAGTACATCTGCATGCAGTGTCTTGAGCAGGGACAGAATGGGTCCATGAAGCAGCCCTGGCATCCCACTGCACATGCATGACAAGAGGGTCACGATCAAGACTCATGTGGGCATGCCACAAGTCATGGGAGCCTGGTCTTGCAGCAGCAGCACCCCCTGTATACCAGCCGCGGGCAGCTGAGCAGAAAGCCAGAAGGCTGCGCGGCTCAGCCAGCCCCACTCTCTGTGTGATCGGACTGGTCCATCCGACCATTGGCCCTTATGGCATTTGCCAGAAGTGCCAGATGGCCAGTTCAGCCGTGGTCTTGAGCCTTTGTGTCCAGGGTGATTCTCCAACTTTCACTCCAAGCACTTAAATCAGTTCACTTAGTCTGTGAAAAAGGATAACTTTCTAGGTATGAAGATGCCTCAGACGTAAATGAATATTTTTCTGTTATAATACTGAGGACACTTTCGTTTCTGGATGAATATATCTATAAACAGGCATAGAAAAGTGTATCGTTTTCAAATTAGAGGATGTTTGTTTCTGGAGAATAAATACAGTAAGAACATGATAAGAGAAAATTGGAACCATACCAAACATTTGTGTTTTCATCTTACCATTCTTTTTTTTTCTTTTTTGCAAGAATTTTTTTTTAAACTTTCAGTTAAATCCATGATAATAGGGCATTTTGTTATGTTGCAGATGAATGATGTCCACTCAAGTGGACATGTGTGTAAGCCCAGAAGACTAATAAAAACATTTTGTAAAAATCTTGCATTAAGCTATCAGAATTTATTCATGAAAGGGTTAATAAAGTGCAGAAAGATGGTGGGGGCATTATTCAGCCCGGACAGCATATCTATATCCATTTAAACACTATGCAGTGACATCATCTGATGACGTCAGCAGCTCTATCACTATTTAAAGGGGCCTTGTCCTTTTGTCAAGTGCTTGGTTATTAAAGTATTTCCTGGCTTCCAGATCTTGCTGGTTTTGCATATTAGTTTCTGTCAAGTGTGTACCAAGCATTGGCTACTCTTGACTCTGTAATTCTACTCATCTTTGTGAATTTAACTTGGCTCAGACCAAGGAGTGCGTAACTCTCCAGTAAGTCTGATTGCCTTTCCATGGCTGTGTTCGACTACTGGGAACACTTTAATTCAGCTGCTAAAATGTTCACAATATTGCAGCCAATCGCAGATATCAGGTCATTGCTTTGCTGAAAAGTTTATACATTTTCGCAGTAAGGGTGAATATAACAAAATCATGTTTTTTTAACATTAATACCTTCTACAGAAAGAGCCACGGCATGAGCTTTTAATGACACTAATCCTCTATATTGTGCCCTGTCAATCCATGTGCTCTCAGCTGTTAATAACTTAATGAGTTCAGGAGATCCCTTATTGGGATCCGGTTAGGATTCCAGAGGTCGGAACCCGGCAGTCTAAATACCGACGGCAGAATCCCAACACTGATTGAAATGATGGTACTGGCATCCCGACAAGGAGCACCATCCCAGCACTGGAATCCCTACCATTATGATCCCGAACGAAAGTAGACGGGGCCGCCAGGCAGGTTAACCGTGGGACGGGGGAGGTTAGGATTAGGCTGACCTTCACCATTTCGGTATTCTAAGGCGCTGAATGCCGCAGTCAGTCTTCTGACCACTGGCATCCCAACAACCGGCATTTCCTACCCAATGCCACTTATTGGCCTAGATCACAGGTTCTCAAACTCAGTCCGACTCCTCAGGACCCCACACGGTTCATGTTTTGCAGGTCACCTGTAGATTTTTAAAATATGACAGTTGGTGATACACAGTGCAGCTGCTAGGTTACATGGAAAACATGAACCGTGTGGGGTCCTGAGGACCGAGTTTGAGAACCACTGGCCTAGATGATTCATCCAGTGCTGAAATGTTTTAGTTTCTTGTGACAATCCTGAACAAGACAGCATTTTTCTTCAAAGCTTCACACAGTGGCTGAAGTAATACAGATATGAGCATATTAAATACATTAGTCTTAACTCATTTCCATACAGTGTTTCTTGAAAGTGCTATTTGTATGTTGCACTCCGATCACCTGATCCAAGTGTTTTGTCCTTAAACAGCATACCTTTAACCACAACAAATTTTTTGTATCAATAAGGTATTAATGCTGTATTAATACTATTGAAAACACAAAATTAGCCCCAATGTACATACCCAGAAACATCAAGACCAATGAAATATGTTTCTGCACAGCCATGGGGCTATCTTATCCATAATGACATACAATGCATTTGGCCACAGCCAAATAATAAAAAAACTACAGCTACAGTAAGAGAGTGAGGAAACACAGAAAGAGACCAGCAAACAGCAAAGAACAAGGAAAGACAGATACAGTACCAAGCACTGTAACTGTTAGAAAGACAAAGAACAAACACGCAAAATGCTGCAGGCAAGGGGGAGGGGAGGATGATGAAAAAAATAAATATAGCACAATATTGACAGAAGAAAAAGACTATAAAGGAAACATATAGACAGACTAAAACCGAGAGAATAAAAACAAAAACTAAAGCAGAAAGCACTTTCACTATCAGAAAGAAAGAGAACACTAAGGGCCAAATGTAATAGAGTGAGAGTTTCAGAAAGTGAGAGATTTGGTAAGGTTTTTCAGGGTTTTTTTTAAAGTGGAAATAATTTACACTGCAAATCATTTACACTGCAAAACCAGGTTGATCTTGCAGTGTAAATGATTGCCACTTAAAAAAAAACTGCAAAACCTTACCAAATCTCTCACTTTCTGAAACTCTCACTCTATTACATTTGGCCCCAAGGCCTATTTATCATTCAATATATGTGGGCTATCTATCAAAAACTGTCATTTTGGGGAGTGCCTGCAAATATCAAAAACTGTTATTTCGGGGAGTGCCTGCAAATATTAAGGATCCTCTAGATGTACTGTGGAGGGGTTTCTCTTCATTATCTTCTGCGGTCTCTCCATTTGTGACTGCAAATACAGCTACCATAGGTTTCTATGGGGCTACTAGATTTACCAGGCTGCAGTTGCGTTAGCCTATGGCTACATTATCGTAAATTGTTACAAAGTGGGATCCTCTGGCTCCCTCTCCATTGGCCCAAGTAACACATACACCTGCTGACAACCAGGCATATGCAGTATGCACTGGACGGGAACCAGAAAGCAGAGAGAGCGGAAGCCATAACTTTGCTTCTAGCTCTTCCGGCAAGAGCTTTATGGTAAATTTGGATTGTGAAAAATATGCCCCTAAATGAGTCAAAGGAATAATACACAAGGCAGGGAAACAAGTAATGGGGTTAAAACCCCCCATAAAAAAAATAGGAATTTTAGACAAAAGAGAAGAGATAGACTAGAAAGGTAACACAGACTGAAACTAAACATAAGAGAAAAAAACACACAGAGATAATAAAGTAATAAAGGTAAAAGTACTTTCTGATGAACATTTTATGGTAAAGCAAGTCCACTGAGTAAATACTACTGTATAAATGCCTTACACAATGAAATCTTTAATCAGTAACTCAACATCTACAAACAGCGGGGGCTTTAGGATACTTACCAGGCATCCCACAAATCCTGTCGGGCAGTACTCGGAAGGGAGTCCACGTGTCATCATCTCATGCTACTATAATACTATTGTTATCTGCTGTTGTAACACTATTCATACCTTTGTTCTTTGATCATATTTTTAATATCTATGTAGTTCAATTAAGTTGTTAACAAGTTGTTTTATTGGCATATTGTTTACATCTCTCTGGTTATAGAATATTTAATGGATTAATAAATTCAGTAATTACACTAACAGTGCTCAATGTTTTTTTATGGATATTTCATTAAAAAAATTCTGGTTACAGGGGGGGGGGGGTTAAGGCACCCCTTAATGTGTGGCACCCCCCTCAGACACTGACACCAGGAAGCCAGGACAGATCATCCTAGGCCGGTCCTGTGATCCCCTCGGGGGACTGCACTCACCCCTTCTTTGCCGCGATCGGAGCAGTCGGAGTCAACATTTGTTAACAGCTTCTCAGTTCTGTGCGCATATGTAACTGAAAGTAAATTGGCCTCCCATGGGCCATTGCGGAACCCGGGATCCCCACTCATAGCTCCGCCTCCTTCAATATGTGTATCCTGCGGGTCCAGGCTCGGAGTCTGGAAGCACTCGCATGCAGCAGCCAGCCATCAACACAGCACATGAGCACTGAGCAGGCTGACTGTTTGTCACACTAGTGTGACAGTCGCCTCTACTTCTATTGCTATTATTGAATTGTCTGTAGATGGCAACGGGGCATCTCTCATCTCACTTAGAGTGCCGGATTCATCGGATTATATATATCAAACAGTAAGACAGCACTCAAATTCCCATAAAAAAATTGGTGTAGGGTCCATTAATAATGAACAATAAAACACTCAGCCGAATGTAAGATCATTGCTTCAGTATATTCACTGTCATCAAGATCATAAAAAAGCATGTAAAATCTGTTTAGCGTAATTTGTATAGTCCAGATTGCAGTACCTCAGGCTCTGCATCTATATTGGTCTTTGTTTGTGGGGGTATGTTATTCATTTAGGGTGCCCAACTAGTATATTGTGTGTGTGGCAGGGCTGTGCCAGCGCTGTCAGTGAGGTGGCGAGGTGCTGCTGTCAGTGAGGCAGGGATGTGCTGCTGTCAGTGAGGCAGGGATGTGCTGTCAGTGAGGCAGGGATGTGCTCAGTGTCGGACTAGGGCATGATGGGCCCACCAAGGGAATTCCGTTATAGGGGCCCATACTTAGGGATGTGGCCAGCCTACAAAGGGGGTGTGGCCACCCTCCACAGAGGCTTGAAATACACAATAGTTTAGTGTAGTGTAATGCAACATATCTACCATGTATAATACAAGTGCACAGTCTTGAACATGATCCCTAGAGGAAGGATTGGGCTCTCAGGCAGTGGGGCCTACTGGTGGTTTCCCTGGTACCCCTGTGGGCCAGTCCGAACCTGGATGTGCTGCTGTCAGTGAGGCAGGGATGTGCTGTCAGTGAGGCAGAGATGTGCTGTCAGTGAGGCAGGGATATGATGCTGTCAGTGAGGCGAGGATGTGCTGCTGTCAGTGAGTCAGTGATGTGCTGCTGTCAGTGAGGCGGGGATGTGCTGCTGTCATGTTGACACCCTCCCCCCAATTTGCAATGGCAGGCCCCTTGTGGTATGTGATTTATATTGTATTGCCTGCCAATAGGCGGTGCTAGACACGCCCAAAAGGCGGTGCCAGACACGCCCAGTAGGGGCGCCAAACACACCCCTCCAACGTTGCACCCCCTAATAAAATGTTCTGCGCACGCCTATGGTTAAAGGTAACCATGCAGTTAATATTTTCCAAACGCCTTGCATGGTGGCAAAATAAGGGACTTACCACATGTGTTTGGAAGAGATTCTGCTCTCACTCCTGTTGACAGATTTCAGGTTGTGGACAAGCTGGCTGAGAAGGTGAAAATTAATTACAATGATCACCAAGGGAAAATTGGAAGTGTGTTTAAATATGGTTTGACATCCTAACAATGACCTGTAAGCTTGTTATGCCAGAAATACACTGTATACCATATTTACTTTATCAGTGCTCATATGTAGCAGGCCACTGAATGCAGTATTCATTGTAAGGACCAGATGTACTAAGCCTTAAAAAGTGATAAAGTGGAGAGTGATGAAGTACCAGCCAATCAGCTCCTAACTGCTATGTTGCAGGCCGTGTTTGGAAAATGACAGTTAAGAGCTGATTGGCTGCTACTTTATCTCAAACCACTTTATCACTTTTCAAGGCTTAGTACATCTGGCCCTAGGTCGCTTAGATCTGTACTCTGGATAACTCATTGTTTCTTTTTCAATCCCTTTCAGATGAATTGTTACTGAGACAATGGATTTTCCAACCGCTTGCACGCTGCTGTTGTCAGAGAAGTTCTTATATATTAATACAGATGGCTAATTCTAATTTTACCTCTTTAGAAGTCCTTTATTAAGACTGAAATTTAATTTGACATATTCAAGCTACAATTGCAGATTAAATCTAGCATTGCCCTGGGCGGTGCTTAAGTCACAGACCCCAACATGATTCTGCACAACCTTAGTCTAAATTTGTCTTATAAACAGCAAGCAGCAAACCAACTGTGATATTACTACATACAAAATATTACTGATAATCTAATGTAATAGACTCATACACCCAATTTAATTGAAATATATAGACTGCCCCAAACCCTATATTCCCTTATTTCCGATTACATAAAGTTTTTCTTGAGAATGCCTTTGGACACCATTTGCTCATAGGCCCTTGTGTGCTGCACATCCTAAACCAATGTAGACACACAAGCGCAGAGTAAAGTGGCATTCAGGGGAGCCTATAGGGAGAGGGGAGGATGTGATGTGTGTGTGTATAGGGGAGGGGCGTTTTAAGGACCTGCCCTAGCCTGTCGAGCAGTCATAGCCCCCAAGATAGTGTGACCTTGGCTCCTTCAGCAAGCAGTGCTACATGTAATCAGGGCACCAATATTCCAACAGAGCATGTCTACACCCGTTATGTTTTTTTATGTTTTTTACATCCCTAGTATAGAGGCTGGATAGATTTCCCAATGGCACTAGTAGTGTTGAGGACCCCTGAAACTGAATACATACAATACACCAGTACAAATACAAAATCAAATCACAGTACTGATGAAGTGTTATTGATAGGTATGAGGTCAGATTGTTAATACTTACTATGTTACCATTCATAACGTCAACTTTAGAATGTCTAATATTATATCAACTTGGTTGAGATACTGTAATAACATCTAACTTGATGACCCTGCAAAATGTTAGCATTAGGGTTAGACTTAGTATCAGGGTTTGCGTTAGGGTTAGACTTAGTGTTAAGTTTAGCATTAGGGTTAGACTTACTGTAGTATTAGGGTTAGCATTAGGGTTAGCATTAGAGTTAGCCTTAGTGTTAGGGTTAGACTTACTTTAATGTTAGGGTTAGCATTAGGGTTAGACTTAGTGTTAGGGTTAGCCTTAGTGTTAGGTATAGTGTTAGGGTAAGACTTAGTGTTAGTGTTTGCATTAGGGTTAGAATCAGTGATAGGCTTAACGTTAGAGTTAGACTTAGTGTCAGGGTAAAAAATACGGTTAGACTTAGTGTTAGGGTTAGCGTTAAAGTTAGACTTAGTGTTAGGGTTAGAAATAGGGTTAGACTTAGTGTTAGGGTTAACGTTAGAGTTAGACTTAGTGTTCAGGTTAGCGTTAGGGTTAGACTTAGATGTCTATTCATGAAGCAGTGAAAAGAGTAGAGAAGTGAGCCATTTGGAGAAGTTGCTCATGGCAACCAATCAGTGTTGAGATAACATTTATAAAATGCATTTTGTAAAATTATACGTAACAGCTGATTGGTTGCCATGGGAAACTTCTCCACTGGCTCACTTCTCCACACTTTTCACTGCTTCATGAATATACCCCTTATTGTTATCGTTAGGGTTAGACTTAGTGTTAGGGTTAGCGTTAGGCTTAACATTAGGGTTAGACTTAGTGTTAGGTTAGCATTTAGTTTAGATCTAGTGTTAGGGTTAGCATTAGGGTTAGACTTAGTGTTAAGATTAGCATTAGTGTTAGGGTTTGCATTAGGGTTAGACTTACTGTAGTGTTAGGGTTAGCATTAGTTTTAGACTTAGTTTTAAGGTTAACAATAGTGTTAGACTTACTGTTAGGTTTAGGGTTAGACTTAGTGTTAGGTTTAGGGTTAGATTTAGTGTTTGGGTTAGCGTAAGGGTTAGAGTTATTGTTGTAAGCTTGCAAGCAGGGCCCTCCTCCCTCTATGACTGTTAGTTTTTACCCAGTTTTGTCTTCTAATTATGTCCAGTTGTAAAGCGCAACGGAATTTGCTGCGCTATATAACAAACTGTTAATAAATAAATAAATATATAATTGTTAGTGTTAGCATTAGGGTTAGACATAGTGTTAGGGTAAGCGTTAGGGCTAGACTTAGTGTTAAAGTTAGCATTAGGGTTAGGGTTAGCATTAGGGTTAAACTTACTGTAGTGTTAGGGTTAGATTTAGTGTTAGGGTTAATGTTAGGGTTAGACTTAGAGTCAGCAATAGTGTTACACTTAGTGTTAAGGTTAGCTTTAGGCTTAGAATTAGTGTTAGGGTTAGCGTTAGAGTTAGACTTAGTGTTAGTGTTAGAGTTAGACTTAGTGTTAGCGTTAGACTTAGTGTTAGGGTTAGCATTTAGATGGCGAAAAAATGTAGCGTGCGATTGGGTCTGAATGACCCCCTTAGTGTTAGGGTTAGCAGTAGGGTTAGAGTTAGTGTTAGGGTTAGAATTATGGTTACATCACTGTTATGTCATTACATCACTATTACCATACAAGAAACTAGTGATGTGCACCGGACATTTTTCGTGTTTTGTGATTTGGTTTTGGATTCGGTTCCGCAGCCGTGTTTTGGATTCGGACGCGTTTTGGCAAAACCTCCCTGAAAATTTTTGGTCGGATTCGGGTGTGTTTTGGATTCGGGTGTTTTTTTTACAAAAAAACCTCAAAAACAGCTTAAATCATAGAATTTGGGGGTCATTTTGATCCCATAGTATTATTAACCTCAATAACCATAATTTCCACTCATTTCCAGTCTATTCTGAACACCTCACACCTCACAATATTATTTTTAGTCCTAAAATTTGCACCGAGGTCGCTGAATGACTAAGCTAAGCGACCCAAGTGGCCGACACAAACACCTGGCCTATCTAGGAGTGGGACTGCAGTGTCAGACAGGATGGTACTTAAAAAAATAGTCCCCAAACAGCACATGATGCAAAGAAAAAAAGAGGTGCACCAAGGTCGCTGGATGGTTAAGCTAAGCGACCCAAGTGGCCGACACAAACAACTGGCCCATCTAGGAGTGGCACTGCAGTGTCAGACAGGATGGCAGATTTAACATGATGCAAAGATAAATTAAAGAAAAAAAGAGGTGCAAGATGGAATTGTCCTTGGGCCCTCCCACCCACCCTTATGTTGTATAAACAGGACATGCACACTTTAACAAACCCATCATTTCAGCGACAGGGTCTGCCACACGACTGTGACTGAAATGACTGGATGGTTTGGGCCCCCACCAAAAAAGAAGCAATCAATCTCTCCTTGCACAAACTGGCTCTACAGAGGCAAGATGTCTACCTCCTCCTCATCGTCCGATTCCTCACCCCTTTCACTGTGTACATCCCCCTCCTCACAGATTATTAATTCGTCCCCACTGGAATCCACCATCTCAGGTCCCTGTGTACTTTCTGGAGGCAATTGCTGGTGAATGTCTCCACGGAGGAATTGATTATAATTAATTTTAATGAACATCATCTTCTCCACATTTTCTGGAAGTAACCTCGTACGCCGATTGCTGACAAGGTGAGCGGCTGCACTAAACACTCTTTCGGAGTACACACTGGAGGGGGGCAACTTAGGTAAAATAAAGCCAGTTTATGCAAGGGCCTCCAAATTGCCTCTTTTTTCTGCCAGTATACGTACGGACTGTCTGACGTGCCTACTTGGATGTGGTCACTCACATAATCCTCCACCATTCTTTCAATGGTGACAGAATCATATGCAGTGACAGTAGACGACATGTCAGTAATCGTTGGCGGGTCTTTCAGTCCAGACCAGATGTCAGCACTCGCTCCAGACTGCCCTGCATCACCGCCAGCGGGTAGGCTCGGAATTCTTAGCCTTTTCCTCGCAGCCCCCAGTGGCAAACGCAGGATTTCCATGGGGGGTTTCCAAAACTGGGTGGAGCCAATCACGGGGGTGGGGACTGAGGTGACCCAGTGTATGCTGGGTCCATAAAACTAGTGTGTGTGTGTGTGTGTGTGTGTATATATTTATATATATATATATATATATATAGGTGTATATATACATATAAATATATATATACATATCTACACACATATATATATACATAGCGTATATACACCTATATATATGTATCTATATATAAATATACACCTATATATATATATATATATACACACACACACACACACACACACACATACATATACACATAAACATAGCATATTAAACATGCATACATATATATATATATATATACATACAGTACACGTATAAATACACACATGTATATATATCATATATGTGTGTGTTTATATGTATGTATGTATATACCTGTGTATATATGTATGCACATGGATATATATGTACTATAATTAAAATAAAGTAAACTTTTATTAAGCACTTACAAGTGCCACCAGGAAGACAGCAGGCTGCAGAGGACACTAGACAGCCATTAATAATACTCATGCAGCAAAAAAAAAAAAAAAAAAATTTTTTTTTGGTGGAGGGGATTTCTGGGTACTCGGAAACCCCCCCCTGGGTGCGCCACTGCCCCAGTTGCGGGAGAATGTGAAGGAGGAGCTGTTGACGGGTCACGTTACGCTTGAGTTGACAATTTTCTCACCAGCAGGTCTTTGAACCTCTGCAGATTTGTGTCTGCCGGAAAGAGAGATCCAACGTAGGTTTTAAATCTAGGATCGAGCATGGTGGCAAAAATGTAGTGCTCTGATTTCAACAGATTGACCACCCGTGAATCCTGGTTAAGCGAATTAAGGGCTCCATCCACAAGTCCCACATGCCTAGCGGAATCGCTCTGTTTTAGCTCCTCCTTCAATCTCTCCAGCTTCTTCTGCAAAAGCCTGATGAGGGGAATGACCTGACTCAGGCTGGCAGTGTCTGAACTGACTTCACGTGTGGCAAGTTCAAAGGGTTGCAGAACCTTGCACAACGTTGAAATCATTCTCCACTGCGCTTGAGTCAGGTGCATTCCCCCTCCTTTGCCTATATCATAGGTAGCTGTATAGGCTTGAATGGCCTTTTGCTGCTCCTCCATCCTCTGAAGCATATAGAGGGTTGAATTTCACCTTGTTACCACCTCTTGCTTCAGATGATGGCGGGGCAGGTTCAGGAGTGTTTGCTGGTTCTCCATTCTTCGGCACGCGGTGGCTGAATGCCGAAAGTGGCCCGCAATTCTTCGGGCCACCGACAGCATCTCTTGCACGCCCCTGTCGTTTTTTTAATAATTCTGCACCGCCAAATTCAATGTATGTGCAAAACATGGGACGTGCTGGAATTTGCCCAGATGTAATGCACGCACAATATTGCTGGCGTTGTCCGATGTCACAAATCTCCAGGAGAGTCCAATTGGGGTAAGCCATTCTGCGATGATGTTCCTCAGTTTCTGTAAGAGGTTGTCAGCTGTGTGCCTCTTCTGGAAAGCGGTGATACAAAGCGTAGCCTGCCTAGGAATGAGTTGGCGTTTGCGAGATGCTGCTACTGGTGCCGCCGCTGCTGTTCTTGCTGCGGGAGGCAATCACTGTCACAGTCATATAGTCCTGAGTCTGCCCTGCTCCACTTGTCCACATGTCCGTGGTTAAGTGGACATTGGGTACAACTGCATTTTTTAGGACACTGGTGACTCTTTTTCTGAGGTCTGTGTACATTCTCGGTATCGCCTGCCTAGAGAAATGCAACCTAGATGATATTTGGTACCGGGGACACAGTACCTCAAGCAAATCTCTAGTTTCCTGTGAATTAACGGTGGATACCGGAAACACGTTTAACACCGCCCAGGCTGCCAAGGCCTGAGTTATCCGCTTTGCAGCAGGATGACTGCTGTGATATTTCATCTTTCTCGCAAAGGACTGTTGGACAGTCAATTGCTTACTGGAAGTAGTACAAGTGGTCTTCCGACTTCCCCTCTGGGATGACGATCGACTCCCAGCAGCAACAACAGCAGCACCAGCAGCAGTAGGCGTTACACTCAAGGATGCATCGGAGGAATCCCAGGCAGGAGAGGACTCGTCAGACTTGACAGTGACATGGCCTGCAGGACTATTGGCGTTCCTGTCTAAGGAGGAAATTGACACTGAGGGAGTTGGTGGTGTGGTTTGCAGGAGCTTGGTTACAAAAGGAAGGGATATAGTGGTCAGTGGACTGCTTCCGCTGTCACCCAAAGTTTTTGAACTTGTCAATGACTACTGATGAATGCGCTCCAGGTGACGTATAAGGGACGATGTTCCTAGGTGGTTAATGTCCTTACCCCTACTTATTACAGCTTGACAAAGGCAACACACGGCTTGACAAATGTTGTCCGCATTTCTGTTAAAATAATTCCACACCGAAGAGGTGATTTTTTTTGTAATTTGACCAGGCATGTCAATGGCCATATTCGTCCCACGGACAACAGGTGTCTCCCCGGGTGACTGACTTAAACAAACCACCTCACCATCAGAATCCTCCTTGTCAATTTCCTCCTCAGCGCTAGCAACACCCATATCCTCATCCTGGTGTACTTCAAAAGTGACATCTTCAATTTGACTATCAGGAACTGGACTGCGGGTGCTCCTTCCAGCACTTGCAGGGGGCGTGCAAATGGTGGAAGGCGCCGCCTCTTCCCATCCAGTGTTGGGAATGTCAGGCATCGCAACCGACACAATTGGACTCTCCATGGGGATTTGTGATTTAGAAGAACGCACAGTTCTTTGCTGTGCTTTTGCCAGCTTAAGTCTTTTCATTTTTCTAGTGGGAGGATGAGTGCTTCCATCCTCATGTGAAGCTGACCCACTAGTCATGAGGAACATAGGAGAGGGCCTCAGCCATTCCTTGCCACTCCATGTCGTAAATGGCATATTGGCAAGTTTATGCTTCTCCTCAGACACTTTTAATTTAGATTTTTGGGTCATTTTACTGAACTTTTGTTTTTTGGATTTTACATGCTCTCTACTATGATATTGGGCATCGGCCTTGGCAGACGACGTTGATGGCATTTCATCGTCTCTGCCATGACTAGTGGCAGCAGCTTCAGCACGAGGTGGAAGTGGATCTTGATCTTTCCCTATTTTACCCTCCACATTTTTGTTCTCCATTTTTTAATGTGTGGAATTATATGCCAGTAATATATCAATAGCAATGGCCTACTGTACCGTACTGCTATATATTATATACTGGTGGTCAGCAAAATTATGCACTGTCCTCCTACTACTGCGCACAACAACTAAAATGCACCACAGGTATGGATGGATAGTATACTTGATGACACAGAGGTAGGTAGAGCAGTGGACTACTGTACCGTACTGATATAATACTGGTGGTCACTGGTCAGCAAAATTCTGCACTGTCCTCCTACTATATATACTACAATGCAGCACAGATATGGAGCATTTTTCAGGCAGAGAACGTATAATACTGGCGGTCACTGGTCAGCAAAACTCTGCACTGTCCTCCTACTATATAATACTGGTGGTCCCCAGTCCCCACAATAAAGCACACTGAGCACAGATATTTGCAGCACACTGAGCACAGATATGGAGTGTTTTTCAGGCATAGAACGTAGATAATTTCAGCACACTGAGCACAGATATTTGCAAGCACACTGAGCACAGATATTTGCAGCACACTGAACACAACTGAGAGAACGCTGCACACGTCCTCTCCCTATCATCTCCAATGCACGAGTGAAAATGGCGGCGACACGCGGCTCCTTATATAGAATACGAATCTCGCGAGAATCCGACAGCGGGATGATGACGTTCGGGCGCGCTCGGGTTAACCGAGCAAGGCGGGAGGATCCGAGTCTGCCTCGGACCCGTGTAAAATGGGTGAAGTTCGGGGGGGTTCGGATTCCGAGGAACTGAACCCGCTCATCTCTACAAGAAACCATTGAGAAAATCCATGACATGACATTGGAAGACCAAAGACTAACAGAGCATTACATTGCTAAACATCTGTGTATCTCCCAGGAACATGTTCATGCTGTTATTCACAGCAAAATCCAAATGACAAAGGTCTCAGCTCGATGGGTCCCAAAACTGAGAGGTTTCTTCTGCAATTTGTAACCATGGATGAGACCTGGATGCATCACTTCCAACCTAAAACTAAAGAACAATCAAAACAGTGGAAGCAGGGTCTCCTGCTCCAAAGAAGGCAAAGTCAGTGCTGTCTGCTGTAAAAGTTGATGGCCTCCATGACCTTACCTTGAAAAAGGTAAAACGTTCACAGAGACAAACTATGATGGTCTTTTGAAGCAGCTGTGACAAAAAATCAAGAAGAATTGACATGGGAAGTTGACAAGAGGAGTGCTCTTCCACCAAAACAATGCTCCAGCTCACAAGTCACTGGTGGCCATGACTGCCATCCACAATTGTGGATTGCAACTACTTGAACACCCACCGTATTGACCTGATTTGGCAACCTCGACTGCTATTTCTTTCCCAAACTGAAGAAAGAGCTTGGTGATCACCAATATGCCACAAATGATGAGGCCATTGAAGCCATTGATCAGTTTTTGATGGTACAAGATGCTGACCTCTACAAGACAGGGCTTTGTATGCTCCACGACCACTGGTCTAAGTGTATACACCCATAAGGGGATAATGCTGAAAAATAGCGCAGTTAAATTGCCCACAAATAAATCCTTGTACCTTAGACCACAAACTTTTCAAACACCCCTCATACAACGGATCTGCAAAAATATGCTGCTGACGTCTCTGATGCGTCGGACGCACCACCGATCATCTGAGCATCCCTGTTGTAGCTCAGAATGTCCATCGCAAGTAAGCTGTTGGAGACTTTACAACTGAGTACGAATTCTAAAACTGACCTTACGCATCTTTAATATTTACTTGTTTCAAACTGTATTCTGGATTCTGATGGTTTTCTTTGTTCACATGCTTATCAATGGTTTGTAAATAAATAATTGTTCCCAGAGTTATTTTACATGTGTACAATTACTGTAAAAATTACATCAGAGTCTGCACCTGTGGAGATGGAGAGATCCAATTTGGTTAATTGTGAAAGTTGGATGATTTTCAGAGATTTACAGTAATTTGTGAATTGTTTCTGATTGGCAAGCAAAATTTGGGAATAATTAATGCCAACTGTAAAACCGGGCTAATCATATGGTATAAGACAGTAAACAGACCAGCATCACCTGCAGCTCAAACCTTAAAATAGCCCTGGGCTCAGGCTTCACAGTGCACAGCTTGCTGCCAATAGAAATGGAAGTCTCAGAGGGGGTAATTCAGACTGGATAGCTGCACCGGTAGCGATCGCAGTCTAAAGCCATTTGCGGGGGTGGGCTGCAGCGGCTGCGTGAATTCACACGCAGCCGCTGTGACCCGGGATGCAGGGGGTAGCTGCCTGCCAGCGCATTTAAGCTGCGTAGACAGGGAGCTACTTAGCGGGTGCAAAAGCACTGCCGCCGTGCAATGCTTTTGCACCCTTGCGGGGGAGGGGCCTAACATGGGGGCGGACTAGTCCTGTGCTGGGCGTCCCCCCGCATGTCAGAGTAACTGATCGTAGATGTGCTAAATTTAGCACATCTATGATCAGATCTGAATCACCCCCAAAGTTCTGACAACCAGTGACGTACTCTGGTGCAACGCCTGCAGCTACCTACCCACCTTCTGCCTCACTAGGTGTAATAGAACACAAACCATCAATATACAAAAGCTTTAGATGGATGAATGTGTACATATTTTAGTGAACCTAGCGCGGTATCCAATTAGCAGCAATATCGCGGCGACACAATAAATTATCCCAAACGCGATAACTCGGTATCCTATTAGCGGCGATAAGTTATCGGCGATAAGTCTCCATAGAGTTTATCGCGGATTTCTCTTCACCATCTCTGAGCAGGTGATAAGTAGTGCAAAATCCCTATTTTAAGGTAAGAAATATGGGATTTGGTTCAGAACTCCTGGGACACCCCCCTGAATGACTAATTTGGCACTTAGAAATTTGTAATTATTTTTAATTGCCCAATAATGACATGTCATTTTTGGGGTCAAAAAATGCAAATGATGGAAATTGGGGTACAAGGTATGGGACAGGTATATTGGGGTGTGTTATTAGTGAGACAAGTATTTTTAGACTAGCAGGTGAGAGTAATTGGTCCATTTACCCTAAAATGACCCAAATATATACTTATTATATTTTTATATGTATATTATATTTTTATATATTATATATATTTTATATACTGTATTTTTACCCATATGTACCCAAAATTTAAAGAGAGCACTTATTTTGCTTAATAAAAATAGCTTTCTATAATTTTTTTCATAAGTTTTAAAAATGTGTAAAGCCATTTGACCCAATTTACTTACACCAAATAGTTTTATTATGGCCACTGATAGATTTCTATAGTGCTCTCCTATATTAGTTTGGAGGTATGGGCAAATTTCCCCAATTTCTCCTATACTTAGCTTTTGCTGGCTAGAACTATTGCGCAAATCCTGTTATGGCCATTTTGGAATAGGATGGGTGTGATAAACAGGAGCACGCAGGTTGCGATGAGCCATTTTTTGGGGAGATAGGTCCGATAACATTAGCCACAATTGCGGATTGCATTATCGCGGCTAATTACCCCCCTTAGTAGGAAAATAGACATCTCACACATATCTAATGTCTAAGGGGTAGACTGATATGTAGATGAATCTGTTACTCAAAGTGCATTTAAAATTATTTATTCCTGCAATACATAAAAAATAAGAGGCTGATGTTGAACACATCTTGTGAGTTTACACCTTGTGCATTATTTTTATTATTATTATTATTATTATTATTATTATTTGTAACTTTTATTGTGCCACAAGGATGCAGTCAGCATCCTGACAGTCAGAACCCCAACATTCACAATACCAGCGGCAGGATCCCACTGGGTCAAAATGCCGACAACTTCAATTGGTAAGTATAAGGGTTAGGCTGCATAGAGGGGGGTTTAGGTTTAGGCTGTGGGGTGGGGGAAGGGGATGAGTTAGATTGAGGCTGCCAAAGGGGATGGTTAAGAATTATGCTGGGTGGGGTGAGGGGGAAATGTAGGGATAGGTTGCAGGAGGGGTGGGTAAGGGTTAGCGATTTATAACATCGGAATCCCGCTGCTAACCAGGGCCTGATTAAGGGTTCCAGCTGCCCTAGGTTAATACAGAAGTGCCCCCCCCCCCCCCTTCCTTCCCCACCACCAATTTTTTCGTTCACAGATTCCGATGGGCCGGTCCCATATCCCCCTCAGCCAGGCTGATTCACACTCAGTCTGGGCTGGCTCACACTGCTTCCGGAAGTTAGGCTAGCGGGCACTTTCAGGTGCCACTAGCCATGAAAAGTGGTGAAGCTGTTCTACCAACAGGGGACCTGGAGAAAGTTACCAGCCCAGCAGCATCCTCTCTCTGGCCCCGGCCTAAGGTCTCTTCAATGAGCCGGGCCTGGGAGCAGCAGCATAGCGATGGTCGGAGACATGTTCACTACACCCGCCGCCGCCCAAGCTCCCGCACTCTCACAGAACTGGCCAGAGCGGCAACTGACCACTAAAAGAGACCCGGCAGAGAGGTTATTTTCAATTACATTATTTGCATTATCATGTTGGCGTAAGGGTATGGGCGCCCTAACCCTTACTCCAACATGATAATGCAAACTGTCACAGTATATGGCAGGCCCGGCGACAGGGGGGGTCAAAGGGGACACCAGTACCGGGCCCCGAGGTCTAGGGGGCCCCAAAGATATGGGGCAGATAAAATGGACAGCAGCACCTAATAATGCTTTTTAAATACTAAACTCTAGCTACCAACAAATTACAAAAAAACAATTACCAGGCCACGCCAAACCCCGCCACGTCCGCCCCCCCCCCCCCAGTTACCCTGTCACTTGGTCTAGACTAGTTCACGCTGTGTATTGCGCATGACGCTTAGCCGGGTGTGACGCGCATAACGATCTGCCGGGTTGCCGGCGCCAGCCTTTCCCTGTGGACCCTTCACCCTCCGCTGAAGAGCCGGATAGCCACAGCCAAGCAGGAAAATTGCTGCGCGCTGGGCACACTGTGTCAGAGGCTCCACACAACAGCAGCCTGCAGCCCACAGCCGCTGTCCAAGTCCCTCACTGTGGTATGTTTGCCTGGATGTTTACACAGATGATCACACAATCAGTGTGATCATTATCGATATTGTAGTAAAATAAAACTCAGAAATAATTACTTGAACATGCCCAGCTTTCAATCACGTGTGTGTGTATATATATATATATATATATATATATATATATATATACACACACACACACACACACACACACACACAAACAGTACACACACAGTCAAAATTCCGGCATTCAAAGCAGTCCCATATATGATTGCCCCCCGCTGGGTTCAGGAACGCGAATCAAGATGCTGTATTGAGCTTCTTGTATGAGTCTAATGTGCCACCAATCTGGGGATCTGTGTGTGTGTATGTGTATATATATATATATATATATATATTATATGCGATGTGCGGCACTCTGCAGTCTATTCAATAATTCATCCCGACCCCAGCATAGCAACGTTTCAGGCTTTATTAGCCCGTCTTCAGGCAATACATACCTCAAGATGGGCTAATAAAGCCTGAAACATTGCTATGCTGGCTCCGTGATGAAGTATTATTGAATAGACCACAGAGTGGCGCACATCGCCTATATGTATTCTATACAGTGAGTGTGTCAACCGCGGCAAGTTGACACACAGGAAGGAGAGTGCACGCTGTTCGGTAATAAATATATATATATATATTATATCTCTTATCATGCCTCCTTGATGTCAATTATATCTAGTGACCTGATAAGCTGCCTTCTTATATATATTTATATATATTTAAAGCCACCCTCTACTTTAAAAAGGGGTGGGGTGGGGGGGTGTCAAAGGGGGTTGCAGGGGCCCGAGAGATATTGGTGTACCGGGCCCCAAGATTTCTGTTGCCGGCCCTGGTATATGGTTTGGGGACTGGACCGGAGCAGGATGTATCTTGTTTTCAGGATGCCAGCTGATCAGGCTGCACTCACAGCCAGCCCTGGGACAATCTCTAATGCAAAGTCATTCAGCACTATAGCTGCCCAATGTGTGTCCATCTTGATGGGCCTATTTACGTAATGCGGTGACTACGTATGTAATGTGGTGGCTATGTATGTAATGTGTTGCTATTTGTGTAATGAGGTGCTATTCGTGTAATGTGGTGCTATTCGTATAATGCGGTGCTATACGTGTAGTGCGGTGCTATACCTGTGGTGCTATTCGTTTTATGTTGTGCTATTTGTGTAAAGCAGTGATATACGTGTAGTGCGGTGCTATACATGTAATGCGGTGCTATACGTGTAATGTGGTGCTATTCATGTAATCATGTATGTAGTGTGTGCTCCCCCTCCCTGTATTGTGTTTGTATGTAGTGTGTGCTCCCCCTCCCTGTACTGTGCTGTATGTAGTGTGTGCTCTCCCTCCCTGTACTGTGCTGTATGTAGTATGTGATCCCCCTCACTGTACTGTGCTGTATGTAGTGTGTGCTCGCTCCCTGTACTGTGCTGTATGTAGTGTGTGCTCCCTCCCTGTACTGTGCTGTATGTAGTATGTGATCCCCCTCACTGTACTATGCTGTATGTAGTGTGTGCTCGCTCCCTGTACTGTGCTGTATGTAGTGTGTGCTCCCTCCCTGTACTATGTTGAATGTAGTGTGTTGTCCCTCCATATACTGTGCTGTATGTAGTGTGTGCTCCCCCTTCCTATACTGTGCTGTATGTAGTGTGTGCTCCCCCTTCCTATACTGTGCTGTATGTAGTGTGTGCTCTCCCTCCCTGTACTGTGCTGTATGTAGTATGTGCTCCCCCTCCCTGTACTGTGCTGTATGTAGTGTGTGCTCCCTCACTGTGCTGTTCTGTATGTAGTGTGTGCTCTTCCTCCATGTACTGTGCTGTATTTAGTGTGTGCACCCCCTCCCTGTTATGTGCTGTATGTAGTGTGTGCTTATTCTCTGTACTGTGCTGTATGTAGTGTGTGCTCCCTCCCTGTACTGTGCTGTATGTAGTGTGTGCTCCCCCTCCCTGTACTGTGCTGTATGTAGTGTGTGCTCCCCCTCCCTGTACTGTGCTGTATGCAGTGTGTGCTCCCTCCCTGTATTGTGATGTATGTAGTGTGTGCTCTCCCTCCCTGTACTGTGCTGTATGTAGTATGTGCTCCCCCTCCCTGTACTGTGCTGTATGTAGTGTATGCTCCCTCCCTGTGCTGTTCTCTATGTAGTGTGTGCTCTTCCTCCCTGTACTGTGCTGTATATAATGTGTGCTCCCTCCCTGTATTGTGATGTATGTAGTGTGTGCTCCCCCTCCCTGTACTGTACTGTGCTGTATGTAGTGTGTGCTCCCTCCCTGTACTGTGCTGTATGCAGTGTGTGCCCCCTCTCTGTACTGTGCTGTATGTAGTGTGTGCTCCCTCCCTGTACTGTGCTGTATGTAGTGTGTGCTCCCTTCCTGTACTGTGCTGTATGTAGTGTGTGCTCCCTCCCTGTACTGTGCTGTATGTGGTGTGTGCTCCCTCCCTGCACTGAGCTGTATGTAGTGTGTGCTCCCTCCCTGCGCTGTGCTGTATGTAGTGTGTGCTCCCTTCCTGTACTGTGTTGTATGTAGTGTGTTGTCCCTCCCTATACTGTGCTGTATGTAGTGTGTGCTCCCTCCCTGTACTGTGCTGTATGTAGTGTGCGCACCCTCCCTGTACTGTGCTGTATGTAGTGTGTGCTCCCCCTCCTTGTACTGTGCTGTATGTAGTGTGTGCTCCCCCTCCCTGTGCTGTATGTAGTGTGTGCTCCCCCTCCCTGTGCTGTATGTAGTGTGTGCTCCCTCCCTGCACTGTGCTGTATGTAGTTTGTGCTCACTCCCTGTGCTGTGCTGTATGTAGTGTGTGCTCCCTCCCTGTACTGTGTTGTATGTAGTGTGTTATCCCTCCCTATACTGTGCTGTATGTAGTGTGTGCTCCCCCTTCCTATACTGTGCTGTATGTAGTGTGTGCTCCCCCTCCCTGTACTGTGCTGTAGGTAGTGTGTGCTCCCTCCCTGTGCTGTTCCGTATGTAGTGTGTGCTCTTCCTCCCTGTACTGTGATGTATGTAGTGTGTGCTCCCCCTCCCTGTACAGTGCTGTATGTAGTGTGTGTGTGCCAGTGACGTGCGGTGAGGTCACTGGTCGGGGAGGCACTGGCAGCTAACAACCCCCCCCCCCCCCCCCGGAAAAAAAAAAAAAGTGTGCCCCCCCCCCCCAACACATCAGTAAAACCAGCACTAGGCAGAACCAGCCAGGGGGAGTAATGCCATAGCATGGGAGACTCTCAAGTGTGGTGTCCCCCTGCCATAACATTAATCTGCCCCCCCAGCCAGTCAGCCCAGGGTTGGAATTCCTCGGAAAGTGGGAACCCCAAAAAATAAAAATGTGGCCCCCCCTCCCGAGCAATAACCAGCACTGGGCTGATAGCCCAGTGCTATGCCCCGCACCCCTGGTGGCGGTGGGTGCGGGGTTCATTGTGTGTTAATATTGTTCTTTACTGGTGGCCTACAGGTCCCAGCAAGCCTGCCCCAGAATGCTGACACTTGGAGAACCACAAGTGCCAGCATGCCCGGACATAAAGGGCCTGCTGGCACCTGTAGTCCACCTGCAAAGAATAGTAATATTGTTCTTTACAGGTAGCCTACAGGTCCCAGCAAGCCTGCCCCAGCATGCTGGCACTTGGAGAACCACAAGTGCCAGCATGCCCGGACATAAAGGGCCCGCTGGCACTTGTAGTCCACCTGTAAAGAAAATATTAAAATAAAACACCACACGTCTTGAAAATAAGCTTTATTAAACTGGGTCTTCACCTGGGGGCGGCGGCCTTTAAGCTCTTTTGCGTGGCCGCCGCCTTCCCAGGGCTTCCGGCGTCTTCACCTGGGGGGCGCCACCCCCCCAGGGCTTCCAGCGTCTTCACCTGGTGGGCGGCGGCTGCTAAGCTCTTTTGCATAGCCGCCGCCCAGCCAGGACTTCCGGCGTCTTCTCTCTTCAGGAGCTCTTCACTGCTCCTCCTCCGCCGTCGGACTGACTCTCCTCCGCCTCGCGCTGACTTATATAAGTCAGCCGGAGGGGGGCGGGGCGATGACGTGGCGAGCCGTGATTGGCTCGCGGCGGCCATCTTGAACTTCAAAAATGACGCTGAGGCGCCATTTTTGAAACTGGAACCGCTCCGCTGCCAAACTCTGCAGGATAAAGGTAAATTTCCGCCGCCGCACCGCCGCCGCAACCCGCCACCCGCACCGCCGCCTCCCGCACCACCGCCGCATCCCGCCGCCCGCACCATCGCCGCATCCAGCCGCCCGCACCTCCTCCGCCAGCGTCGCCGACACAGTGATTGACAGCGGATCCAGTGACGGATCCGCTGGCCAATCACTGTGGCCTCACTGACAGGGACGTGCTTTCATAGGTTGAAAGCACGTCCCTGTAGGAAAGCGGCACCACTAATGGTGCCGCTTTCCCATATATTTTCAATGGGCTTTTACAGCCCATGGCTAGTCCCCGCCCGTGCCCGCCCCCCGCTCCCCATACTTTCCCCAGTGACAACGGGAGGCACCACGATCGGTGCCTCCCAAACACATACAGAGGGGAGCAATGCAAAGAATAATATTAAGAAGATACATATGAAACAGAATATGTGTCATATGCATCTTCTTTGTATTATCTTAATCATTAATGACAGGGGAGGCACTGCCTCCCCTGCCTCCCCTGACTGCACGTCCCTGGTGTGTGCTCCCCCTCCCTGTACTGTGCTGTATGTAGTGTGTGCTCCCTCCCTGTACTGTGCTGTATGTAGTGTGTGCTCCCCCTCCCTGTGCTGCTGTATGTAGTGTGCGCTCCCTCCCTGTGCTGTGCTGTATGTAGTGTGCGCTCCCTCCCTGTACTTTGCTGTATGTAGTGTGTGCTCCCCCTCCCTGTACTGTATGTAGTGTGTGCTCCCCCTCCCTGTGCTGTGCTGTATGTAGTGTGTGCTCCCTCCCTGTACTATTATGTATGTTGTGTGCGCTCCCTTCCTGCGCTGTGCTGTATGTAGTATGTGCTCCCCCTCCCTGTACTGTGTTGTATTGTATGTAGTGTGTGCTCCCCCTCCCTGTACTGTGCTGTATGCAGTGTGTGCTCCCTCCCTGTACTGTGCTGTATGTAGTGTGTTCTCCCCCTCCCTGTACTGTGCTGTATGTAGTGTGTGCTCCCTCTCTGTACTGTGCTTTATGTAGTGTGCGCTCCTCCCTGTACTGTGCTGTATGTAGTGTGTGCTCCCCCTCCCTGTGCTGTATGTAGTGTGTGCTCCCTCTCTGCGCTGTGCTGTATGTAGTGGGTGCTCCCTCCCTGTACTGTGCTGTATGTAGTGTGTGCTCCCTCCCTGTACTGTGTTGAATGTAGTGTGGCATCCCTCCCTATACTGTGCTGTATGTAGTGTGTGCTCCCCCTACCTATACTGTGCTGTATGTAGTGTGTGCTCTCCCTCCCTGTACTGTGCTGTATGTAGTATGTGCTCCCCCTCTCTGTACTGTGCTGTATGTAGTAGGTGCTCCCTCCCTGTGCTGTTCTGTATGTAGTGTGTGCTCTTCCTCCCTGTACTGTGCTGTATGTAGTGTGTGCTCCCCCTCCCTCTACTGTGCTGTATGTAGTGTGTGCTCCCTCCCTGTACTGTGCTGTATGTAGTGTGTGCTCCCCCTCCCTGTACTGTGCTGTTTGCAGTGTGCTCCCTCCCTGTACTGTGCTGTATGTAGTGTGTGCTCCCCCTCCCTGCACTGTGCTGTATGTAGTGTGTGCTCCCCCTCTCTGTGCTGTATGTAGTGTGTGCTCCCTTCCTACACTGTGCTTTATGTAGTGTGCTCCCTCCCTGCGCTGGGCTGTATGTAGTATGTGCTCCCTCCCTGTACTGTGCTGTATGTAGTGTGTGCTCCATCCCTGTACTGTGTTGTATGTAGTGTGTTGTCCCTCCCTATACTGTACTGTATGTAGTATGTGCTCCCTCCCTGTACTGTGCTGTATGAAGTGTGTGTTCCCTCCCTGTACTGTGCTGTATGTAGTGTGTGCTCCCTCCCTGCACTGTGCTGTATGTAGTGTGTGCTCCCTCCCTGCGCTGTGCTGTATGTAGTGTGTGCTCCCTCCCTGTACTGTGCTGTATGTAGTGTGTTGTCCCTCACTATACTGTGCTGTATGTAGTGTGTGCTCCCCCTTCCTATACTGTGCTGTATGTAGTGTGTGCTCTCCCTCCCTGTACAGTGCTGTATGTAGTATGTGCTCCCCCTCCCTGTACTGTACTGTGCTGTATATAGTGTGTGCTTCCTTCCTGTGCTGTTCTGTATGTAGTGTGTGCTCTTCCTCCCTGTACTGTGCTGTATGTAGTATGTGCTCCCCCTCCCTGTACTGTGCTGTATGTAGTGTGTGCTCCCTCCCTGTGCTGTTCTCTATGTAGTGTGTGCTCTTCCTCCCTGTACTGTGCTGTATATAGTGTGTGCTCCCCCTCCCTGTACTGTGCTGTATGTAGTGTGTGTTCCCCCTCCCTGTACTGTACTGTGCTGTATGTAGTGTGTGCTCCCTCCCTGTACTGTGCTGTATGCAGTGTGTGCCCCCTCTCTGTACTGTGCTGTATGTAGTGTGTGCTTCCTCTCTGTACTGTGCTGTATGTAGTGTGTGCTCCCCCTCCCTGTACTGTGCTGTATGTAGTGTGTGCTCCCTCCCTGTGCTGTTCTTTATGTAGTGTGTGCTCTTCCTCCCTGTACTGTGCTGTATGTAGTGTGTGCTCCCCCTCCCTGTGCTGTGCTGTATATAATGTGTGCTTCCTCTCTGTATGGTGCTGTACGTAGTGTGTGCACCCCCTCCCTGTACTGTGCTGTACGTAGTGTTTGCTCCCCCTTCCTGTACTATGCTGTATGTAGTGTGTGCTCCCTCCTTGCGCTGTGCTGTATGTAGTGTGTGCTCCCTCCCTGTACTGTGTTGTATGTAGTGTGTTGTTCCTCCCTATACTGTGCTGTATGTAGTGTGTGCTCCCCCTTCCTATACACTTGATTGACACTGCAGTGTCAATCAAGACAGGATGGCACTTCCAAAAAATTGTCCCCAAACAGCACATGATGCAAAGAAAAAAAGAGGCGCACCAAGGTGGCTGTGTGACTAAGCTAAGCGACACAAGTGGCAGACACAAACACCTGGCCCATCTTGGAGTGGCACTGCAGTGTCAATCAAGACAGGATGGCACTTCCAAAAAATTGTCCCCAAACAGCACATGATGCAAAGAAAAATGAAAGAAAAAAGAGGTGCAAGATGGAATTGTCCTTGGGCCCTCCCACCCACCCTTATGTTGTATAAACAGGACATGCACACTTTAACGAACCCATCATTTCAGCGACAGGGTCTGCCACACGACTGTGACTGAAATGACTGGTTGGTTTGTGCCCCCACCAAAAAAGAAGCAATCAATCTCTCCTTGCACAAACTGGCTCTACAGAGGCAAGATGTCCACCTCATCATCATCCTCCGATTCCTCACCCCTTTCACTGTGTACATCCCCCTGCTCACAGATTATTAATTCGTCCCCACTGGAATCCACCATCTCAGGTCCCCGTGTACTTTCTGGAGGCAATTGCTGCTGGTGAATGTCTCCACGGAGGAATTGATTATAATTAATTTTGATGAACATCATCTTCTCCACATTTTCTGGAAGTAACCTCGTACGCCGATTGCTGACAAGGTGAGCGGCTGCACTAAACACTCTTTCGGTGTACACACTGGAGGGAGGGCAACTTAGGTAGAATAAAGCCAGTTTGTGCAAGGGCCTCCAAATTGCCTCTTTTTCCTGCCAGTATACGTACGGACTGTCTGACGTGCTTGGATGCGGTCATTCATATAATCCTCCACCATTCTTTCCATGGTGAGAGAATCATATGCAGTGACAGTAGACGACATGTCAGTAATCATTGGCAGGTCCTTCAGTCCGGACCAGATGTCAGCACTCACTCCAGACTGCCCTGCATCACCGCCAGCGGGTGGGCTAGGAATTCTTAGCCTTTTCCTCGCACCCCCAGTTGCGGGAGAATGTGAAGGAGGAGATGTTGACGGGTCACGTTTCGCTTGACTTGACAATTTTCTCACCAGCAGGTCTTTGAACCTCTGCAGACTTGTGTCTGCCGGAAAGAGAGATACAACGTAGGTTTTAAATCTAGGATCGAGCACGGTGGCCAAAATGTAGTGCTCTGATTTCAACAGATTGACCACCCGTGAATCCTGGTTAAGCGAATTAAGGGCTCCATCCACAAGTCCCACATGCCTAGCGGAATCGCTCTGTTTTAGCTTCTCCTTCAATGTCTCCAGCTTCTTCTGCAAAAGCCTGATGAGGGGAATGACCTGACTCAGGCTGGCAGTGTCTGAACTGACTTCACGTGTGGCAAGTTCAAAGGGTTGCAGAACCTTGCACAACGTTGAAATCATTCTCCACTGCGCTTGAGACAGGTGCATTCCACCTCCTTTGCCTATATCGTGGCCAGATGTATAGGCTTGAATGGCCCTTTGCTGCTCCTCCATCCTCTGAAGCATATAGAGGGTTGAATTCCACCTCGTTACCACCTCTTGCTTCAGATGATGGCAGGGCAGGTTCAGGTATTTTTGGTGGTGCTCCAGTCTTCTGTACGTGGTGCCTGAACGCCGAAAGTGGCCCGCAATTCTTCGGGCCACCGACAGCATCTCTTGCACGCCCCTGTTGTTTTTTAAATAATTCTGCACCACCAAATTCAAGGTATGTGCAAAACATGGGACGTGCTGGAATTTGCCCAGATGTAATGCACGCACAATATTGCTGGCGTTGTCCGATGTCACAAATCCCCAGGAGAGTCCAATTGGGGTAAGTCATTCTGCGATGATCTTCCTCAGTTGCCGTAAGAGGTTTTCAGCTGTGTACGTATTCTGGAAAGTGGTGATACAAAGCGTAGCCTGCCTAGGAACGAGTTGGCGTTTGCGAGATGCTGCTACTGGTGCCGCCGCTGCTGTTCTTGCTGCGGGAGGCAATACATCTACCCAGTGGGCTGTCACAGTCATATAGTCCTGAGTCTGCCCTGCTCCACTTGTCCACATGTCCGTGGTTAAGTGGACATTGGGTACAACTGCATTTTTTAGGACACTGGTGAGTCTTTTTCTGAGGTCTGTGTACATTTTCGGTATCGCCTGCCTAGAGAAATGGAACCTAGATGGTATTTGGTACCGGGGACACAGTACCTCAATCAAGTCTCTAGTTGGCTCTGAATTAACGATGGATACCGGAGCCACGTTTCTCACCGCCCAGGCTGCCAAGGCCTCAGTTATCCGCTTTGCAGCAGGATGACTGCTGTGATATTTCATCTTCCTCGCAAAGGACTGTTGGACAGTCAATTGCTTACTGGAAGTAGTACAAGTGGTCTTCCGACTTCCCCTCTGGGATGACGATCGACTCCCAGCAGCAACAACAGCAGCGCCAGCAGCAATAGGCGTTACACTCAAGGATGCATCGGAGGAATCCCAGGCAGGAGAGGACTCGTCAGAATTGCCAGTGACATGGCCTGCAGGACTATTGGCTTTCTTGGGTAAGGAGGAAATTGACACTGAGGGAGTTGGTGGTGTGGTTTGCAGGAGCTTGGTTACAAGAGGAAGGGATTTAGTGGTCAGTGGACTGCTTCCGCTGTCACCCAAAGTTTTTGAACTTGTCACTGACTTATGATGAATGCGCTGCAGGTGACGTATAAGGGAGGATGTTCCGAGGTGGTTAACGTCCTTACCCCTACTTATAACAGCTTGACAAAGGCAACACACGGCTTGACACCTGTTGTCCGCATTTGTGTTGAAATAATTCCACACCGAAGAGCTGATTTTTTTTGTATTTTGACCAGGCATGTCAAGGGCCATATTCCTCCCACGGACAACAGGTGTCTCCCCGGGTGCCTGTTTTAAACAAACCACCTCACCATCAGAATCCTCCTTGTCAATTTCCTCCCCAGCGCCAGCAACACCCATATCCTCATCCTGGTGTACTCCAACAGTGACATCGTCAATTTGACTATCAGGAACTGGACTGCGGGTGCTCCTTCCAGCACTTGCAGGGGGCGTGCAAATGGTGGAAGGCGCAAGCTCTTCCTGTCCAGTGTCGGGAAGGTCAGGCATCGCAACCGACACAATTGGACTCTCCTTGGGGATTTGTGATTTAGAAGAACGCACAGTTCTTTGCTGTGCTTTTTCCAGCTTAAGTCTTTTCTTTTTCTAGCGAGAGGATGAGTGCTTCCATTCTCATGTGAAGCTGAACCACTAGCCATGAACATAGGCCAGGGCCTCAGCCGTTCCTTGCCACTCCGTGTCGTAAATGGCATATTGGCAAGTTTACGCTTCTCCTCAGACGCTTTTGATTTTTGAGGCATTTTACTGATCTTTTGTGTTTTGGATTTTACATGCTCTGTACTATGACATTGGGCATCGGCCTTGGCAGACGACGTTGATGGCATTTCATCGTCTCGGCCATGACTAGTGGCAGCAGCTTCAGCACGAGTTGGAAGTGAATCTTGATCTTTCCCTATTTTTTTAACCTCCACATTTTTGTTCTCCATATTTTAATGCGCACAACTAAAAGCCACCACAGGTATACAATGTAGATGGATGGATAGTATACTTTATGGATGACGAGTGACGACACAGAGGTAGGTACAGCAGTGGCCTACCGTACTGCTATATACAGTATAATGGACCTGGTAGACACTGTCAGCAGACTGCTAAACTACTAGTATAAAAAAAAAAGCCACCACAGGTATACAATGTAGATGGATGGATAGTATACTTTATGGATGACGAGTGACGACACAGAGGTAGGTACAGCAGTGGCCTACCGTACTGCTATATACAGTATAATGGACCTGGTGGACACTGTCAGCAGACTGCTAAACTACTAGTATAAAAAAAAAGCCACCACAGGTATACAATGTAGATGGATGGATAGTATACTTAATGGATGACGAGTGACGACACAGAGGTAGGTACAGCAGTGGCCTACCGTACTGCTATATAAAGTATAATGGACCTGGTGGACACTGTCAGCAGACTGCTAAGCTACTAGTATAAAAAAAAAAGCCACCACAGGTATACAATGTAGATGGATGGATAGTATACTTTATGGATGACGAGTGACGACACAGAGGTAGGTACAGCAGTGGCCTACCGTACTGCTATATACAGTATAATGGACCTGGTGGACACTGTCAGCAGACTGCTAAACTACTAGTATAAAAAAAAAAGCCACCACAGGTATACAATGTAGATGGATGGATAGTATACTATTACTTTATGGATGACGAGTGACGACACAGAGGTAGGTACAGCAGTGGCCTACCGTACTGCTATATACAGTATAATGGACCTGGTGGACACTGTCAGCAGACTGCTAAACTACTAGTATAAAAAAAAAGCCACCACAGGTATACAATGTAGATGGATGGATAGTATACTTTATGGATGACGAGTGACGACACAGAGGTAGGTACAGCAGTGGCCTACCGTACTGCTATATACAGTATAATGGACCTGGTGGACACTGTCAGCAGACTGCTAAACTACTAGTATAAAAAAAAAAGCCACCACAGGTATACAATGTAGATTGATGGATAGTATACTTTATGGATGACGAGTGACGACACAGAGGTAGGTACAGCAGTGGCCTACCGTACTGCTATATACAGTATAATGGACCTGGTGGACACTGTCAGCAGACTGCTAAACTACTAGTATAAAAAAAAGCCACCACAGGTATACAATGTAGATGGATGGATAGTATACTTTATGGATGACGAGTGACGACACAGAGGTAGGTACAGCAGTGGCCTACCGTACTGCTATATACAGTATAATGGACCCGGTGGACACTGTCACCAGACTGCTAAACTACTAGTATAAAAAAAAAGCCACCACAGGTATACAATGTAGATGGATGGATAGTATACTTTATGGATGACGAGTGACGACACAGAGGTAGGTACAGCAGTGGCCTACCGTACTGCTATATACAGTATAATGGACCTGGAGGACACTGTCAGCAGACTGCTAAACTACTAGTATAAAAAAAAGCCACCACAGGTATACAATGTAGATGGATGGATAGTATACTTTATGGATGACGAGTGACGACACAGAGGTAGGTACAGCAGTGGCCTACCGTACTGCTATATACAGTATAATGGACCTGGTGGACACTGTCAGCAGACTGCTAAACTACTAGTATAAAAAAAAAGCCACCACAGGTATACAATGTAGATGGATGGATAGTATACTTAATGGATGACGAGTGACGACACAGAGGTAGGTACAGCAGTGGCCTACCGTACAGCTATATAAAGTATAATGGACCTGGTGGACACTGTCAGCAGACTGCTAAACTACTAGTATAAAAAAAAAAGCCACCACAGGTATACAATGTAGATTGATGGATAGTATACTTTATGGATGACGAGTGATGACACAGAGGTAGGTACAGCAGTGGCCTACCGTACTGCTATATACAGTATAATGGACCTGGTGGACACTGTCAGCAGACTGCTAAACTACTAGTATAAAAAAAAAGCCACCACAGGTATACAATGTAGATGGATGGATAGTATACTTTATGGATGACGAGTGACGACACAGAGGTAGGTACAGCAGTGGCCTACCGTACTGCTATATACAGTATAATGGACCCGGTGGACACTGTCAGCAGACTGCTAAACTACTAGTATAAAAAAAAAAGCCACCACAGGTATACAATGTAGATGGATGGATAGTATACTTTATGGATGACGAGTGACGACACAGAGGTAGGTACAGCAGTGGCCTACCGTACTGCTATATACAGTATAATGGACCCGGTGGACACTGTCAGCAGACTGCTAAACTACTAGTATAAAAAAAAAGCCACCACAGGTATACAATGTAGATGGATGGATAGTATACTTTATGGATGACGAGTGACGACACAGAGGTAGGTACAGCAGTGGCCTACCGTACTGCTATATACAGTATAATGGACCCGGTGGACACTGTCAGCAGACTGCTAAACTACTAGTATAAAAAAAAGCCACCACAGGTATACAATGTAGATGGATGGATAGTATACTTTATGGATGACGAGTGACGACACAGAGGTAGGTACAGCAGTGGCCTACCGTACTGCTATATACAGTATAATGGACCTGGTGGACACTGTCAGCAGACTGCTAAACTACTAGTATAAAAAAAAGCCACCACAGGTATACAATGTAGATGGATGGATAGTATACTTTATGGATGACGAGTGACGACACAGAGGTAGGTACAGCAGTGGCCTACCGTACTGCTATATACAGTATAATGGACCTGGTGGACACTGTCAGCAGACTGCTAAACTACTAGTATTAAAAAAAAAAGCCACCACAGGTATACAATGTAGATGGATGGATAGTATACTTTATGGATGACGAGTGACGACACAGAGGTAGGTACAGCAGTGGCCTACCGTACTGCTATATACAGTATAATGGACCTGGTGGACACTGTCAGCAGACTGCTAAACTACTAGTATAAAAAAAAAGCCACCACAGGTATACAATGTAGATGGATGGATAGTATACTTTATGGATGACGAGTGACGACACAGAGGTAGGTACAGCAGTGGCCTACCGTACTGCTATATACAGTATAATGGACCTGGTGGACGCTGTCAGCAAACTGCTAAACTACTAGTATAAAAAAAAAGCCACAGGAGTGTTTTTCAGGCAGACAAACGTATACTGGTGGTCACTGTCAGCAAAACTCTGCACTGTACTCCTGCTATAGCTGCTCCCCAGTCCCCACAATTAAGCAGTGTGAGCACTCAGCACAGATATATAATGCAGCACACTGAGCACAGATAGCTGTATGCAGTGTGTGCTCCCTCCCTGCGCTGTGCTGTATGTAGTGGGTGCTCCCTCCCTGTACTGTGCTGTATGTAGTGTGTGCTCCCACCCTGCACTGTGCTGTATGCAGTGTGTGCCCCCTCTCTGTACTGTGCTTTATGTAGTGTGTGCTTCCTCTTTGTACTGTGCTGTGTGTAGTGTGTGCTCCCTCGCTGCGCTGTGCTGTATGTAGTGGGTGCTCCCTCCCTGTGCTGTGCTGTATGTAGTGTGTGCTCCCTCCCTGTACTGTGTTGAATGTAGTGTGGTGTCCCTCCCTATACTTTGCTGTATGTAGTGTGTGCTCCCCCTTCCTATACTTTGCTGTATGTAGTGTGTGCTCTCCCTCCCTGTATTGTGCTGTATGTAGTAGGTGCTCCCTCCCTGTACTGTGCTGTATGTAGTATGTGCTCCACCTTTCTGTATTGTGCTGTATGTAGTAGGTGCTCCCTCCCTGTGCTGTTCTGTATGTAGTGTGTGCTCTTCCTCCCTGTACTGTGCTGTATGTAGTGTGTGCTCCCCCTCCCTCTACTGTGCTGTTTGCAGTGTGTGCTCCCTCCCTGCGCTGTGCTGTATGTAGTGTGTGCTCCCCCTCCCTATACTGTGCTGTATGTAGTGTGTGCTCCCCCTCCCTGTGCTGTATGTAGTGTGTACTCCCTCCCTGCACTGTGCTGTATGTAGTGTGTGCTCCCTCCCTGCGCTGTGCTGTATGTAGTATGTGCTCCCTCCCTGTACTGTGCTGTATGTAGTGTGTGCTACCTCCCTGTACTGTGTTGTATGTAGTGTGTTGTCCCTCCCTATACTGTGCTGTATGTAGTGTGTGCTCCCTCCCTGTTCTGTGCTGTATGTAGTGTGCGCTCCTCCCTGTACTGTGCTGTATGTAGTGTGTGCTCCCCCTCTCTGTACTGTGCTGTATGTAGTGTGTGCTCCCCCTCCCTGTGCTGTATGTAGTGTGTGCTCCCTCCCTGCACTGTGCTGTATGTAGTGTGTGCTCCCTCCCTGCGCTGTGCTGTATGTAGTGTGTGCTCCCTCCCTGTACTGTGCTGTATGTTGTGTGTTGCACCTCCCTATACTGTGCTGTATGTAGTGTGTGCTCCCCCTTCCTATACTGTGCTGTATGTAGTATGTGCTCCCCCTCCCTGTACTGTGCTGTATGTAGTGTGTGCTCCCTCCCTGTGCTGTTCTGTATGTAGTGTGTGCTCCCCCTCCCTGTACTGTGTTGTATGTAGTGTGTGCTCCCTCCCTGTACTGTGCTGTATGCAGTGTGTGCCCCCTCTCTGTACTGTGCTTTATGTAGTGTGTGCTTCCTCTTTGTACTGTGCTGTGTGTAGTGTGTGCTCCCCCTCCCTGTACTGTGCTGTATGTAGTGTGTGCTCCCTCCCTGTGCTGTTCTGTATGTAGTGTATGTTCTTCCTACCTGTACTGTGCTGTATGTAGTGTGTGCTCCCTAGTGATGAGCGGGTTCGGTTTCTCGGAAAATGAACCCCCCCGAACTTCACCCATTTTACACGGGTCCGAGGCAGGTTCAAACCTTCCCGCCTTGCTCGGCTAACCCGAGCGCGCCCGAACGTCATCATCCCGCTGTCGGATTCTCGCGAGATTCGGATTCTATATAAGCAGCCGCGCGTCGCCGCCATTTTCACTCGTGCATTGGAGATGATAGGGAGAGGACGTGGCTGGCGTCCTCTCCGTTTATTGTTGAACTTGATTGCTTTATTGCTTAATTGTGGGGAGGACTGGGGAGCAGCTGTTAGGAGGAGTACAGTGCAGAGTTTTGCTGATAAGTGACCACCAGTTTTATCCGTTTCCTGCCTGAAAAAAACGCTCCATAACATATCTGTGCTCAGTGTGCTGCATAATATATCTGTGCTCAGACTGCTTAATTGTGGGGACTGGGGAGCAGCTGTATTATATAGCAGGAGTACAGTGCAGAGTTTTGCTGACAGTGACCACCAGTATACGTTGTCTGCCTGAAAAACACTCCATATCGGTGCTCAGTGTGCTGCTTTATTGTGGGGACTGGGGACCACCAGTATAATTAATATTATTATATAGGAGGAGTACAGTGCAGAGTTTTGCTGACCAGTGACCACCAGTATACTATATATAGCAGTACGGTACGGAAGGCCACAGCTGTACCTACCTCTGTGTCGTCATTCATTAAGTATACTATCCATCTACATTCTATACCTGTGGTGCATTTTAGTTTTGCAGTTTGCTGACACAGTGACCACCAGTATACTATATATAGCAGTATGGAAGGCCACTGCTGTACCTACCTCTGTGTCGTCATTCATTAAGTATACTATCCATCTACATTCTATACCTGTGGTGCATTTTAGTTTTGCAGTTTGCTGACACAGTGACCACCAGTATACTATATATAGCAGTACGGTAGGCCACTGCTGTACCTACCTCTGTGTCGTCATTCATTAAGTATACTATCCATCTACATTCTATACCTGTGGTGCATTTTAGTTTTGCAGTTTGCTGACACAGTAACCACCAGTATACTATATATAGCAGTACGGTAGGCCACTGCTGTACCTACCTCTGTGTCGTCATTCATTAAGTATACTATCCATCTACATTCTATACCTGTGGTGCATTTTAGTTTTGCAGTTTGCTGACACAGTGACCACCAGTATACCATATATAGCAGTATGGTAGGCCACTGCTGTACCTACCTCTGTGTTGTCATTCATTAAGTATACTACCCATCTACATTCAATACCTGTGGTGCATTTTAGTTTTGCAGTTTGCTGACACAGTGACCACCAGTATACTATATATAGCAGTACGGTAGGCCACTGCTGTACCTACCTCTGTGTCGTCATTCATTAAGTATACTATCCATCTACATTCTATACCTGTGGTGCATTTTAGTTTTGCAGTTTGCTGACACAGTGACCACCAGTATACTATATATAGCAGTACGGTAGGCCACTGCTGTACCTACCTCTGTGTCGTCATTCATTAAGTATACTATCCATCTACATTCTATAACTGTGGTGCATTTTAGTTTTGCAGTTTGCTGACACAGTGACCATCAGTATACTATATATAGCAGTACGGTAGGCCACTGCTGTACCTACCTCTGTGTCGTCATTCATTAAGTATACTATCCATCTACATTCTATACCTGTGGTGCATTTTAGTTTTGCAGTTTGCTGACACAGTGACCACCAGTATACTATATATAGCAGTACGGTAGGTCACTGCTGTACCTACCTCTGTGTCGTCATTCATTAAGTATACCATCCATCTACATTCTATACCTGTGGTGCATTTTAGTTTTGCAGTTTGCTGACACAGTGACCACCAGTATACTATATATAGCAGTACGGTAGGCCACTGCTGTACCTACCTCTGTGTCGTCATTCATTAAGTATACTATCCATCTACATTCTATACCTGTGGTGCATTTTAGTTTTGCAGTTTGCTGACACAGTGACCACCAGTATACTATATATAGCAGTACGGAAGGCCACTGCTGTACCTACCTCTGTGCCGTCAAGTATACTATCCATCCATACCTGTGGTGCATTTCAGTTGTGCGCAGTAAATATAGTAGTAGGCCATTGCTATTGATACTGGCATATAATTCCACACATTAAAAAATGTAGAACAAAAATGTGGAGGTTAAAATAGGGAAAGATCAAGATCCACTTCCACCTCGTGCTGAAGCTGCTGCCACTAGTCATGGCCGAGACGATGAAATGCCATCAACGTCGTCTGCCAAGGCCGATGCCCAATGTCATAGTAGAGAGCATGTAAAATCCAAAAAACAAAAGTTCAGTAAAATGACCCAAAAATCAAAATTAAAATCGTCTGAGGAGAAGCGTAAACTTGCCAATATGCCATTTACGACACGGAGTGGCAAGGAACGGCTGAGGCCCTGGCCTATGTTCATGGCTAGTGGTTCAGCTTCACATGAGGATGGAAGCACTCATCCTCTCGCTAGAAAAATGAAAAGACTTAAGCTGGCAAAAGCACAGCAAAGAACTGTACGTTCTTCTAAATCACAAATACCCAAGGAGAGTCCAATTATGTCGGTTGCGATGCCTGACCTTCCCAACACTGGACGGGAAGAGCTTGCGCCTTCCACCATTTGCACGCCCCCTGCAAGTGCTGGAAGGAGCACCCGCAGTCCAGTTCCTGATAGTCAAATTGAAGATGTCACTGTTGAAGTACACCAGGATGAGGATATGGGTGTTGCTGGCGCTGGGGAGGAAATTGACAAGGAGGATTCTGATGGTGAGGTGGTTTGCTTAAGTCAGGCACCCGGGGAGACACCTGTTGTCCGTGGGACGAATATGGCCATTGACATGCCTAGTCAAAATACAAAAAAAAATCACCTCTTCGGTGTGGAATTATTTCAACACAAATGCGGACAACAGGTGTCAAGCCGTGTGTTGCCTTTGTCAAGCTGTAATAAGTAGGGGTAAGGACGTTAACCACCTCGGAACATCCTCCCTTATATGTCACCTGCAGCGCATTCATCATAAGTCAGTGACAAGTTCAAAAACTTTGGGTGACAGCGGAAGCAGTCCACTGACCACTAAATCCCTTCCTCTTGTAACCAAGCTCCTGAAAACCACACCACCAACTCCCTCAGTGTCAATTTCCTCCTTATTCAGGAAAGCTAATAGTCCTGCAGGCCATGTCACTGTCAAGTCTGACCAGTCCTCTCCTGCCTGGGATTCCTCCGATGCATCCTTGAGTGTAACGCCTACTGCTGCTGGCGCTGCTGTTGTTGCTGCTGGGAGTCGATCGTCATCCCAGAGTTGGAAGTCGGAAGACCACTTGTACTACTTCCAGTAAGCAATTGACTGTCCAACAGTCCTTTGCAAAGAAGATGAAATATCACAGCAGTCATCCTGCTGCAAGCAGATAACTCAGGCCTTGGCAGCCTGGGCGGTGAGAAACGTGGTTCCGGTATCCATCGTTAATTCAGAGGCAACTATAGACTTGATTGAGGTACTGTGTCCCCGGTACCAAATACCATCTAGGTTCCATTTCTCTAGGCAGGCGATACCAAAAATGTACACAGACCTCAGAAAAAGACTCACCAGTGTCCTAAAAAATGCAGTTGTACCCAATGTCAAAAAGAAAAAGAAAAAATTGGAACTGCGCATATCATCCAAAAATGAGACATTTATTCAATAATATAATAAAACATAAAAAGATTAAAAGGAAAAAATTCCCCCAATTACCGGCCGGTAAACACAATAAAATTACTGTTCAGTATTCATATCATACAATAAGCCTCTATATCACAGTAATATATTTTCAACCACCTAAGAACAATGGTCGGATTCTTGCATCCGTTCACAGGTGACTACTATAATACAGCAGGCGTCCCTGCCATATTGAATATACTAGATTGTCCGTGGGACTATTTCAATAAGCAGTAAAATTGTATCTATCCTTCGCTTGTTCTCCCCTTGCACAACCGGGGTTTAATTATGAAATAGCAGCAATGTCCCATAGGTTAACTGATGCAGAGACAGAACAGCAGTGTGAGTTTTAAGCGAAGCAGAATTAATTATTAATAGTCAGTCTCTGATAGCAGGCAGTTAGTACAACACACGGATCTGGGAGTGAATTTCCCTAATCCCCTTAGCACTGGGGTCCGAGTGTCAAGGTGTTAATATAGCATTATGCAGTTGCTCATACCACCAGCAATTTTGTGCCCACAGAGGTGTCCTATTCAGCAGTTGGGCCGGCCGGCTGGCTATAGACTCACGGTCATCCACATACGCGTTTCTCCGCTTTTCTCTGACCTCAGCGGCTTCCTCAGTGAGGAACAGTGCCACATACACATAATACAGTACAGTGCCACATACACATAATGCCCCAATACAAAGCCATATACAAATAATGCCCCCCCAATAAGCTCACTGCTGTTGCTGAGCTGCTGGTCTGGGTGGCTGCTGAGGGCTGGTCTGTGCGGCTACTTTAGGCTGCACTGGGGGGCTACAGCTGCCATCCACCTCTGAGCCTGAGGAGAGGAGAGAACACACCACCCCTGCCCCTCAGCAAGTCTCTTGTGCATATTAATTATGGCGCTGGCCTGTGAGCCAATCAGAGCTTGCGGTCAAGCAGGCAATCAGGGGTCGCTGCTGCCGGTACGCGAGTTCTGATTGGCTCACGGGACGGCATCCTTAGAAACGCTGTTGCTGCACTTGGGAGCAGTGTGCCGGGCAGTGGGAGGCTGTAGCAGGTAGCCGAGCCGCATGCGGAGGGAGAAAGAGACATATGCTGCCCAAGAGCTGTGGGTTGGCCACCGCTGATCTATAGTAACTACACCTGGGGATAGTTCTGTATGTAGTGGAATCAAGTATAATAAACTTAGTAAATTGAGTTTTTAATTATTTGTTTACTAAAAAATAAAATGTTGCTGGGAAACCAATAAATAAATTCATATTACTAATCTTCATGAATATTTAGGTTATAAACATAAACCACCACTTTTAAAATAGTGAATATCCTCTACTCAATAAGATGAGAGGCAGGTAAAAATTGTATTTGATGCACCTGACATTTAAAATTCTATTTATGATTTGTAAGTGACAAACTGTAGAAGATGCAATGCCAATAAACTAAGAATATATTTTTATGAGGCTATGGATTTCTGAAGTTGCCTTGGTGACACAACAGAAGCTCATAAAAACTATTTGTGCTACAATAAATTATACATTTGTTAAGTTTTTGTCAACTTCTTATCCTCTACATGCAACCCCAAATGCTGAAGGGCGAGTCCCACTGTCCTGTACTTAAGAGGGATCACTGATCCCTTCGCACTGTGATTTGTAGGTTTTGCTGTAGTGCTTCAGCTGGAAACCTTCCTTGTAAGCTATCAAAAAAGGAAAGACCATTCTTCTTCCATCGCATTCCAAAACTTGGCAAGTTTGGAATTTTGTTCCCCATAGAAGCATGTGGAGCCTGGTTTGCCATTGGAAAATGAGGAATCACAGCAGATCTCTCCAATTTCTGCTTCTATGTAAGCAGCAGTGATAGTAACTCCATCCACATCTGAATTAGCCCCTTACTGCACTGTATCTCATACAGCTTCCATTCCTAAAAACAGTTTCCTCCTCCTATTTACCTCATCCACACTATGAGTATGACCATCTTTTCTTCAACCCCACCTCTCACTCACTCTTCTGCCTCTGGTTACTCCTACCAACTCATAATGTACCATCAGAGCCATCCCTTTCATTCTCTACTGTACATGTAAGGTTCATGCAAGTCGCTTCTTTCATCCTGTTTACTTTCGAGAAGCTGTAATTTATTGTCCTCCTGCCCTAAACAGGTTTCTTTGATTGTATGGGGTGCGGGCAGGGTTGGACAGGCCCACAGGGGTACAGGGGAAACCACCGGTGGGCCCTACTCATGGGGCCCCATCTCCTACTCTAGGGATCAGGTTCCAGACTGTGCTGTTACTAATCTAGTACATTATCTTTCATGCACTACAGTATTTACTGTATATATTTATCTAGGGGCCCAACCCATGCAAAATGGTTAGGCAAACCATTGTGGTGGCTGGACACACCCCCTCTAGAGAGTGGCCACACCCCTAAACATGGGCCCCTACCACTGCATTTCCCCGGTGGGCCCTACATGCCCCAGTCCGACACTGGGTACGGGCTGCACAATTCCAGGGGGTGACACCAAAATGCTGACTCCTCTGCAGTGACAGGAGTCAGGTGCTTCAGTGTGACATTATCCCTCAGCACTCTGCTTCTGTCCCTGAGAAGCAGCCGGCAGTGCTGGAAGAGTCTCCGGAGGCAACCCGCCTGCTCCTGGAATGAGTTAATCGGGGGCTTCCCAAAAGGCCACACCCCTTTAGTGACATCAGCAGAGCTCTCTTGAGGCCATGCCCCCTGTCTGCTAAGTCATGGCCCCTTTTCAAGCACAGGGGGCCTCTTGGCCACACCAGGTGTCACCAACTCTGCTACCCTTGCTTAAGCAGACCTGCTGTATATGGACGACATCAGTGCCTAATTTGTTAACTTGAGATGGCGTTAGTTTGGTCTGGTCATTGGGGGTTCAGCGAAGCTTTAGAGACCTTGCTGGACCCCCCAGGTCAAACACTATGGGGCTGATTATGAGTCACACGCACAGTGGCTGTAGTTGCTGGTAGCTGCGGTTGCGGAAGCCTGTAATACTACTTTATATTAATGTTCTCTTCAGCTAATGCGTGAGTTCATACGCCTGCTGGAAGATGAAACCAGTGCTGCCCAATTATAGTCTGCTGGCTTCCGCAACCCTCTTTATTAGTATCTGCAATGTGCCCGGTGCTGTTGGGATAGTCACAAGGCATGGCCACACCACCTCTGAAAAAAAATATTTAAAATACTAGTAGCAGCGTTGGGTATTTGTCCCCCTCAGTAGCTGCCCGGCCCCCAAGGCCCCTCCATGTGGCCCAGACCCGGGTAATTGGCAAAAACTTGCCATTTGTGCCTGTGAAGAGAGATCTGTGTGGCTCAAAGTCAGCACCTACAGTATATGTACTTACAGCCCTTAGCTATGCATGCGAATAGCACTACAGTACCTCCATCCACCATCATCCTGACCGCCGAGATTCCAACAGCCGGCAAATTAAACGCATCCCCACCATCCGCATGTCAGTAAGAGCAAACCGCCCACACCCAAGTATTCACAAGATGGTAGTCATTGGGGGGAATTCAAATGTTTGAAAAGTCGGTTGGGTGTCAGTTTTTTTCTGTCTATTAGATAGGAAAAAACAGACACCCAGCTGACTTTTCAAACAATGGAATACACCCTAAAATGTATCACTGCTCAGCCACAGAACACATATGTTACACTGTACAACGCAGTAATGTGTGATTTATTAATATTATTTTGGGGAAGAGACAATTAACTCTATAGCTATTACTGTACAATAAAAACATACTACTGTATAAAGAGCTGATGACTGCAAATGTGTCAGGCTGTAGATCAGAGGTTGTCAGGGCATACTGGGACTTGTAGTCCTGCTACAGGGGTTGCTGCTATAGATATAGACAAAGAGTGTATAACATTGCAGTGGGGATAAACTCATGTCACATTACAGCTGAATAGAACACTGTGGCCATTGTGCGTGGAGAATGATTTTTCATTGTTCTATCTGCGAGGATGAAACGTTTCACTGGGGATATTGAAGTGGAAAATACCAGTGATCCTGATAGGTACAGATGGTTTCAGGTCAAAGCAAAAATAAATAAATAAAATAAAATAATAATAACAACAACAAAAAACAATAAGAGAAGAACAGATACAGCGACACAGTCTGTACGGTCTGTACAGTGGGTGTCGGGTCAAGAACTGCTTGTATCAGTAATATGTGTTCTCTGCTCAGAGCCGGCGGAAGCGCTGTGCGGGGGGGCGTGTGGCAGTAATGCCATGCACATATAAAACCTGGGTGAGGCATGACGGATGGAGGCACTTCCAAGTGAGACAGAAATAGCCAGGCGTTGGGCATTGAGGGGGGCGGAGAGCAGCGACAGCCTGGGGGCAGCAATGTGTCCTTCATCTCTCACACTTGGGGCTGCTGGCTGCATCTGGAGTGACGTGCAAAGCTGTGTCCTAAGGAATCCACCTCCACCCAGCCACCAGGTACCTGCATTGCTGAGTCCTGGACCCTCTGCCTGGTGCACGGTTACACTGCGGAGAGTTTAGGTGCGCCTGGTACCCACACACAATGCGATCCAGCATCATCCTGGGTGCATTCAGGACTCTCTGATTTTTGGGGGCTGCATTAAGCCCAACAGGTTTACAAGGAGAATGCTGTAGAGCAGCTGAGGAGTGTCCCTCCAAGAGTGAGGATCCCGACTTTTTATGGTAATGATGATGCATAAGGAAGGAGAGGGATCTGGAAGCGGGTGGCTCTCCGGCTGCTGTGCGCTCAGACGCAGCTGCTGTGTGGCTTTCTGCTGCTGCGATCCCACAGCCTCGCTGGCCATGGAGTGCCAGCTCTGCCAGACGGAGGACAGCGCAGGGGGCTAGAAAACTGCTTCTTCTCATGTAGGGTGGATGTCCTGCAGGAGTAGCCCCATTCCACCAGGGCGGCACTATGGTATCACCCTTTGCGCTTGGACAGCAGTGACTGCGCCTGAAGCGCCCAGAGATGTTCGTGAACAAGAGTCTTTTCCATGAAGCGCATCACCAAAGAGGGGAATTAGCTGCAGGGCAGGTAGTCACCGGGAGCCTCCTGTCCCTGCTCATCCTCTGGACCCTTTTTGGTAACATCTTGGTGTGTACAGCTGTCATAAGGTTCAGGCACTTGCGCAGCAGAGTAACCAACACTTTCATTGTATCTTTAGCCATTTCTGATCTCCTGGTGGCCCTCCTGGTGATGCCTTGGAAAGCTGTAGCAGAAGTTGCCGGCCACTGGCCATTTGGAGACTTCTGCAACATTTGGGTGGCCTTTGACATCATGTGCTCCACAGCCTCCATCCTGAACCTGTGCGTCATCAGTGTGGACAGGTACTGGGCTATCTCCAGCCCCTTCAGGTATGAGAGAAAGATGACCCAAAAGTTGGCTTTGCTGATGATCAGTGCTGCTTGGGCTCTGTCCATCCTAATTTCATTCATACCCGTCCAGCTAAACTGGCATAGGAATAAAAAAGAGAGTCAAGCACTAAACAATCAGACTGCACAGAACTGTGACTCTAGCTTGAACAGGACATATGCTATTTCCTCCTCCTTGATCAGCTTCTACATCCCTGTAGCCATCATGATTGTCACCTACACCAGAATCTACAGGATTGCCCAGATTCAGATCAGGAGGATATCCACCCTAGAAAGGGCAGCAGAGCATGCCCAAAGTTGCAGGAGCAACCGTGTTGACTACAGGCACCACCACAATAGCCTGAGAAATTCCATAAAAAAGGAGACAAAAGTGTTAAAAACACTTTCTGTGATTATGGGGGTGTTTGTCTGCTGCTGGTTACCCTTTTTTATTTTGAACTGCATGGTCCCATTCTGTGATAGGTCTTCTGGACACCCCAAAGCTGGACTTCCATGTGTCAGTGAGACCACCTTTGACATCTTTGTCTGGTTTGGTTGGGCTAACTCCTCTCTGAACCCTATCATTTATGCTTTCAATGCTGACTTCAGGAAGGTCTTCTCCAGTCTTCTAGGATGTGGACACTGGTGTTCTACCACAGCAGTAGAAACCGTCAACATCAGCAACGAGCTCATTTCCTACAACCAAGACACAATATTCCACAAGGATATCGCGACTGCTTATGTCAACATGATTCCCAACGTGGTGGATTGTATAGATGACAATGAGGAGACGTTTGACCGCATGTCTCAGATCTCACAAACTTCTCCAAACAATGAGATGGCCACAGGCTCTATGTGTGACCTGGACTGTGACACTGAGATCTCTCTTCATAAAATTACACCGGCCATGCCTAACGGGTTCCATTAAATCAGTGTTTACTCTCCTCGGACAGTCATGTCCGGTTAGGTGTTATCATTTGGTGCCAATTCCAGTCTTATGCCATCACCCTTTCTCATAAACCTAAATGAGTAAGTTATGACACTGCAGTATATGGATATATTAAACTTATGTTCTGTCTTTGTGTGTTTAACTATGGGGACATAATAATTATTTTATTTTTGGTTCTGAAAAAGTGCATATATGTATTAAAGTTTTCTAGTGACATCCAGTATATATATACTGTGTGTACAGTGTAGTATATCTGTAGATCGATAGATACAGTAGATAGATAGATAGATAGATAGATAGATAGATAGATAGATAGATAGATAGATAGATCTATATCTACATTATATCTATCTATATAAGATAGATAGATAGATAGATAGATAGATAGATAGATAGATAGATAGATAGATAGATAGATAGATAGATAGATAGATATGCAATTTGAATGTCAGTAAATATGTGTATAAATATTTTTTTCAATTAAATCATATGGTAGATAAATTGCCAGCAACCTGTGGGTCTCCCAGCTGTAGTGGGCTACATCCAGGCATAGCTTACAAAAGACCTCACAGACACGCTTTACTGGCACTTCAAGTTCCACAACATCCAGAGACCTGCAGATTCACTATATCTAATGTAGAATGTTTCTTACAGGACCTGTATATTTCATGCAGATGTTTGAAGGTTTGTAGCAATAGTATGTAATGCTGAGTCTCTTGTCACCACTCCTGCTGGTCAGGGAACAACATCAGACAATATTACACGCAGCAATGACAGTTATTTATTTATTATTCATAGTTTATTTCCACCTTATTATGCAGCACTGTACAGAGAATATTACTGTGAGTATTGGAATTCCTAAACACACACACACACTACACACACACACACACACACACACACACGAAATACATTATAAAGCTGGAGCCCCCTCCAGAAGTCACCATGCTTAACAATGAAATAACACACTTCTTTGTCTCACTAATATATATATATATACTGACCATATTATCCCTTTAACCTGGGACACTCATGAATTTCACAGGTTCTATGGCTGGCTGACTACAAGCCTTCATTTCACCTGGTTTTAAGCATGTGCAATTCATGAGCGTCCCAGGTTAAAGGGATAATATGGTCAGCCTAATATATATATATATATATATATATATGTATGTATATATATATGTATATACAGTATGTATACACATACATGTGTGTATATATATCTATATATATATATGTGTGTGTGTGTGTGTGTGTGTGTGTGTGTGTGTGTGTGTGTGTGTGTGTGTGTGTGTATATCTATATATATATCTATATATATATATATATAACATACACACACACACATTTGACAAGCGCAGGCCACGGAAGATCAGATGTTATGCAAATGTCTAGCCACGACCTATGCATTTAGATTACATTCTGCCATTACAAGGGTTAAGCGGGCTGAAAATAAGGCACACACTGCTATAATCGCTTATTGCTGCCTGTGCGACTGAGTAATCCTCCCCTAAAGCTGCTCAGTGTTTGTGAAACACATAATACCAAAAAAGCACCTCATGATACAAAGCCCTGGATGCTGCCTGTATGGATGACTATAACCGACCCTTGTCAGGTCCACCTACATTAATAGATCCCCTACATGGATTCCTGTAGAACCCTACCTCATGGATGTCCTGTCTCATTGCTTTAATGAATCAAGTGCTCTTACATATAGTGATATGGATATACAGTATACATAGGTTTGTTTATTTGAATAATAAAAATGTGTGTGTTTCCATTGTGGACAAGTGCTGTTTATTAATTAAATGCAACAGATGACATCATTTATATGGTATGAAAAACTATCATTACAATATACTTCATTTACAGTTTGCATGATAGATTTACTAATTCTCTGTGGTTTAGACCTCCTTCCTCAGGTGTATTTGGCAGTTTACAATTTAATTAATTTTCAATTACAATGAATTTATTTATAACTAGTGTACGTTGCTCATGTCACTGCCATACTCACCAGGCAGATGTTTTGTGGGCTGATCCAGGATTCATTAAAACTGAAATTCATTCACTATAATCAAGTGACATCACTGAGGCATGAGGTGATGTCACTGAGTCCGAAGAAGGCATTCTCATAAATACTGGATGAACTTACAAACTATGTGCCTCCAATGTGTGATTGTTATATTATTGCTGTTTTACGCTATAGTCAGTTTTGCCTTGCTGAAAGGGGTTATGGCCATTAGGTCGACAGCACTTAGGTCGACAGTCATTAGGTCGACCACTATTGGTCAACATGCATTAGGTCGACATGGTCAATAGGTCGACATGGAAAAAGGTCAACATGAGTTTTTAATTTTTTTTTAATTTTTCATACTTTCTGATCCAAGTGGACTACAATCGGGAACGGTAACCTGTGCTGAGTGCAGCGGTAGTGGAGCGAGGCACCTTGCCCGAAGCATGGCAAGCGAAGCGAGCCATGCGAGGGGACATGGTGCACTATTTGGGGTTCCCGTCACTTTGCGAAGAAAATGACACCAAAAACAGTAAAAAAAAAACTCATGTCAACCTACTGCATGTTGACCAATAGTGGTCAATCTAATGACTGTCGACCTAAGTGTGGTCGCCCTAATGACCCATACCCGCTGAAAGCATCTGCAGCAAGACAGCATGAGAATTGGTGCAAGCGCTTCAGCTCTGCTAGCTATATTGTTCTGGATGTGACACAGTGGGTGGGATCATCATGCGTCAGGTTCAGTTGTGATGCAGCAATGTAACGTGTGCAGTTCTTATTTATACAAATGGAAGTCGGAGCTAGATAGCACACCAGCTGTTCTATCATTTCAATCAGGGGAGTTAGACAGTTGACAGTTTTTAACCGTGGCAGTACTATAACTTTAAACAGGATGCTTGAAGTAACATTACTACCCTGTCGGCATTCTGCAGTCGACATTATGCTGTTGTATGTATTGACTTACAGCGCAACTGTCACCCAAACATAATACACCACAAATCAAGAGTGTGTTAACACTGATTGTGCCCTACGTATTATGTTCCTCTTATATGTTCCTCTGCCCTCTCTTGCATTATTTTTACTGGAAAAAACATGTGCTAGCAAAGAGAATGTGAGATTCTCATGTATTGCGGTTATCTACAGTATGTATAAGTGCATTTAGAATTCCTTACTTGCAGCCCATTTCCCTTTTTCAGTTTATCTTTTTTGGATGACAAGCAGGGCAGCCATCAGGGGGGGGGACTGTGGGGACTGGTGGCTCCTTATACCAATACCTGGAGAACTGCACCAAGTTGTGAAATAACGGTGGGCTGATGCACACGGAGGACTTCTTAAAACAAGCCTTTAACTGCACATCAGCTCTCCGTGAACCGATCCTGTAGCTCCGCAATACTCCACCTATATGTAATATCACAATGTATGACATCACATAGGGGTGGAGTGGTACGGCAGAATCTTTTTTTTAGGGGGGAGGGTGTGGAGGGAGCCTAGGTGACATGTGAACTTCGCTGTACTTGTGATTTTTTGCTGGGTTGCAAAATGTAAAAGCTCACGCCAAAGCTTAATTTCACATTTGGAACAACCATTCATTTGAAGATACAGTTGTTCACCCATTTGGTTTACAGGATGTTGGCAAAATCAGAGTGTTTTGTGTGGGGTAAATCCTGCCATGTTTCACAGTTGCCCTCTTTTCCTCCTTTTTAGGGTCCTGGGGCAACTGAGGGGCTGGATTAGGCTAACACTTTTTAATGTGTTTCTCTTGGCAAATGGAGGGAGAGTAGGGGCTGAAACCAGAATCTTGCCTCAGCTCAATTCAGTCTTAGGGGGTTATTCAGGTCGCATCGCTAAGCAACCAGCCAAGGTGCTCTGATCGCATTGGCTGTGAACGCCTCTGCCTGACAGGCAGAGGCATTCGCGGGGCGGTCGAGGGGTGGAGACAGAGAGGTTGTGGGGGTGCGCAAGGGCGTTCCGATGAGAAAAATGTCGCCTGACCATCTGCATATGCAGCCTAGCTGCGGCAGCAGGGGGTCGTCCACAGTTGTTGCAACAGCAATTAAATAGCGGCCACGGCCGCTGGGCAGGCCATTCTGCATGCTAGGCAGCCTTGCTCTGCATTGGACGGACCTCAGCATGCAAACGAAAGGATTGCAGATTCTGCTTTTTAGCAGAATCTGCAATCCATACTAGGCTGCAATCCATATGCTAGGCTGCGTATGCAGGCAGTCATCGCCCATTTTTCTCATCGGAGCGGCTGCGTGTGATAGGCAAAAATAAAATATGTGCATAAACAGAAGTGCAACCTTGTTCCCCACCACTTAACTGAAGCTGAGGATGACATATAAGCACAGTTTACTTAATTTAACAAGTTTTGCAGAATTTCTCAATAAGAAACTTCTGGCCTAGGTTTGCAGTGAATCAGCGTGGGAACCCCTGGTCTAGATTGTATGCCATGGAATGCCTCAGCACTTCAAGATCTTCACATTATCCAAGCACATAAATGCGTATTGTCAATATTGTCATCTTGCTGCACCATTAAGTACTCAGTAATGTAAGATGTGTTAAGGAACTAATGTGGCATTACGTTTTATGCTATAATAAAATGTACTGTAACTGTAATAAATGTACTGTAACTGTAGCTAAAGTACTGTAACTGTTATAGAGCAACATCAGAGTATAAATACACCGTATTATGTTTCTAATAATATGGGATTCAGAGTGGTTTGCCAAGGATATCAGTAGGGGGTGTTTCATCTGTACTAAGTGCATAAAGTGTAAAAATGTCACTTGTCACATGCTGTGTAATAACACAGAACATGTTCAACACAAACAAATTCAGAGGAAAAAAAATCTAAAAATGATACAAAACCAAAAATGATCTACAGACAAATGGCTGCAGCCCGCAGTGTTATTTCATACTTGTCTGCCCTACCAGAAGTTTGGGGAGCTTTTCCAGACTGAAGAGAATGTAAGCCTCCCAGATGGTGCTCACGTCCCCAGTGAAGTAGATGGTCTGGGTGCTTGATGTCACTATTTGTGGTGAATCATATTATTATGGCCCCACACCCTATGCATAATGCCACACTGTACACCTAGCCGGGGGCAGCCTCTCTGCTGTATTATCTCCCTGCATGGAGCCTTGTGAGGGGCACATTAGGGCAATGGGGGGGGGGGGGTGAGGGGGGGCGGGTACAGATCACCTTCATAGCCTCAGCTGTCACTGTCAGAGCATCAGCTGCTGGCCAGATTCAGCACCCTGTTCTCATCAGGTGATTCATGGCAGTGTGGACACTTTCTGCTCAGAATTGGCTCAGATGGTGTCTCCTCCAGGTTGATGATATATGAGTGTAGTGAGGATTATTATTACATATATACCCTTATTTGGGTATCTAAATCCTTGCTTAGTTATTTATGTGGGTTTTTTTTAACAAGATAGTAGTCACAAAATGTGATTTATGAAATAGGGCTGTGCCTCACCACCCCAGTCTGTCACTGCTCCTGTGTGCCTCACCACTCCTCTGTGCCTCACCATTCCAGCCTGTCACTGTTCCTGTGTGCCTCACCACTCCATGTGCCTCACCACCCCTTTGTGCCTCACCACCCCAGTCTGCCTTACCCTTCAAGTCTGCCTCACCACCCCAGTCTGCCTCACTGCTCCTGTGTGTCTCACCACCCCTGTGTGCCTCACCACCCCAGTCTACCTCACCACTCCAGTCTGCCTCACCACTCCTGTGTGCCTGCCCTCCCCTCTGTGCCTCACCACCTCAGCCTGCCTGACCGCTCCTGTGTGCCTCACCACCCCTGTGTGCCTCACAACCCCACTCTGCCTCACCACTCCAGTCTGCCTCACTGCTCCTGTGTGCCTAACCACTCCTGTTTGCCTCACCATCCCTGTGTGCCTCACCACATTAGTCTGCCTCACCACTCCAGTCTGCCTCGCCACTTCTGTGTGCCTTACCACCCCTGTGTGCTTCACCACCCCAGTATGCCCTACCGCTCCTGTCCTCTTAAATACACGCCCCCTTTGAATGACTACGCTCCCTTTTCCAGTGCATGCTCTAGTACGGGATCCGGTCTGAAGATCGACAGTATCTAGGTCGACAATGTTTAGGTCGACCACTATAGGTCGACAATCACTAGGTCGACATGGATGGAAGGTCGACAGGGTTTCTAGGTCGACATGTGCTATGTCGACAGGTCTAAAGGTCGACATGAGTTTTCCACATTTTTTTTCTTTTTTTGAATTTTTTCATACTTAACGATCCACGTGGACTACGATTGGAACGGTAATCTGTGCCGAGCGAAGCGGTAGCGGAGCGAAGGCACCATGCCTGAAGCATGGCGAGTGAAGCGAGCCATGCGAGGGGACGCGGTGCACTAATTTGGGATCCCGGTCACTGTACGAAGAAAACGACACCAAAAAAAAAAAAATCCTCATGTCGATCTTTAGACCTGTCGACCTAGCACATGTCGACCTAGAAACCCTGTCGACCTTCCATCCATGTCGACCTAGTGACTGTCGACCTATAGTGGTCGGCCTAAACATTGTCGACCTAGATACTGTCGATTTGATTAACCACACCCCTCTAGTACACCCTGGAGAGAACACTAAATCCATTTTAAATTTTCCATACTTCAAAATTCCCACTTCGACCACTGATTTACCAGCTAAACAAAAATGACAGTGCTACAGGATATGTGTAGCAGAATTCTAACACTATGATGAGTGTTGCAATTTGTCATAGAATAATTATATTTTGTATACTTTTTTATTTAGTACACTTTCTGCTCTGTTATTTGTTGGGCAGCTTGTCCTACAAATAACTGTGTGTTTAAATTTTGAACACATCTGAAGAAACCCAACAAAGGGAAAAATGAACACATGAGATTTGGTGCATGTTGTAAATTAGGACTCAGAAGGTTTGTGAAATACAGTTGTATCACTTCCAAGATTCAGTTCAATGTTCAGCGAGTAGCAAATCTCTTTTAGCAGCACCCAGGCTCTGCAAAATCTTATCCCTTTCTGAAGCTAAAACTACAGATAAGATTTTCTCATTTATGATACGCTTCCAGAATAAGGCTATGCAAATTCAGGTTCATGTTCGGTTCGGCATGCAGAAGGAATTTGTGTCACTGTTTGATGATCGGTGGCATGGGACCACATAAATGAAATTTTTTTGTTTGTTTTGTATCAAAACAGATGGCCAGGATACTTTTGTAGCACAAACGTTGCTTGTCATTTAGCCCGCCACTTCACCAAATGCAAAACATATAAACTCTGTCACCCTAACATCTGTTATAAAACTGAGGGGGTCATTCAGACCCGGCTGCTAATGCTGCCCGCAGCGCAGTTTGCAGATGGAGGCAAACAGCGCATGCGCAGCAGCCGCATGACACTACACATTGCGGCCGCTTCCCTGATGGATGCAACCACAATGTGATTCACAGTGGCGGGCATTCATGAGGCGGTGACGTGACATTGGGAGGGGGGGGCGCCCCAAATGGTGGTGGACCGGGACTGTTTTTGGGGCAGCTTATCCGATGAAAAAAATGGCGGCCAACTGGGGTCAACCCTAGTTCTGATGTGTCCGCAATCTAATTGCAGACGCATCAGGAGGCGGTCTCACAGATGCTGGACGGCCTTGCCCTGTGCTGGGCAGCAACCAGCATGTGAGGAGAAGGGTGGAGATCTGACTGTGTATGCTGTGATCTGCATTCATCTCTGAGTAAGGTTCTAAGTTCTAGGAAAAATGTACTTAATTTGATGAGCCTCATTCGGTAATAGCATCACACAGTGCATTGCTTGTCCCTTCCACTGTGAGCCCACCATTATTATACTGCAGTGGTGGAACTTCAGTGGGTGAATCCCTGAGATGTGGACCACCACCACCCCCGGAAAGGCTAAAGTGAATGTCTCTGCTGCATGGTGAGTGCATAGCACGGAGGCTACTGTGGCATTGCCAGGCCACTGCATAAATTACAATATGGGTTCAAATAACATTCTATGCCTACCATACTGTATTTACTAATCCTAGCTGTTGGGTTATTCAAATCATCTTTGGCTGGAACGTGTGATAAATTGGATCTATTTTTAGATGGAAGCTCAGCTAGCTAGTCCTGACCTGCACTGTTCTACATTTCCATCCACAGAATGCTGAATCCCTAGGATAGCTAAAGTCTAACATATCTAGGACAGCTCCAGTCTAACATATCTAGGACAGCTCCAGTCTATCATATCTAGGACAGCTCCAGTCTAACATACCTAGGATAGCTCCAGTCTAACATATCTAGGATAGCTCCAGTCTAACATACCTTGGATAGCTCCAGTCTAACATACCTAGGACAGCTCCAGTCTAACATACCTAGGATAGCTCCAGTCTAACATATCTAGGACAGCTCCAGTCTAACATACCTAGGACAGCTCCAGTCTAACATATCTAGGACAGCTCCAGTCTAACATATCTAGAACAGCTCCAGTCTAACATATCTAGGATAGCTCCAGCCTAACATACCTAGGATAGCTAAAGTCTAACATATCTAGGACAGCTCCAGCCTAACATACCTAGGACAGCTCCAGTCTAATATATCTAGGACAGCTCCACTCTAACATATCTAGGATAGCTCCAGCCTAACATACCTAGGACAGCTAAAGTCTAACATATCTAGGACAGCTCCAGTCTAACATATCTAGGATAGCTCCACTCTAACATATCTAGGATAGCTCCAGCCTAACATACCTAGGATAGCTAAAGTCTAACATATCTAGGACAGCTCCAGTCTAACATACCTAGGATAGCTCCTGTCTAACATATCTAGGACAGCTCCAGTCTAACAGATCTAGGACAGCTCCAGTCTAACATACCTAAGATAGCTAAAGTCTAACATATCTAGGACAGCCCCAGTCTAACACACCTAAGATAGCTAAAGTCTAACATATCTAGGACAGCTCCAGTCTAACATGAGTCTCCCTGCTCTGAAATAGACTTTCTCTTACTACACTATGGGACAAACATCCTATACAGAATGCTTGCTGATATGTGATTTGCTCCAATCTGAGCGCTTTCAGTGGGTACTGGTGGGAGGTTCAGGGATGGTGTGTGTATGTGGGGTCAGGATTGTTTTGTGCCATGTCTCCGCAGCCCCACACCCCACAGATAAAAGCCACCATTAATACCACTGATCAGTAGAGGTGGGACTGTGATGAAGTAATTCATGGTGAATTGCATTATCAGTCACCAGCACCACCTACTTCACTGGCAAACTGCAAGTTCCAGGTAGCTGATCTAATCCCGGTGGTGTCTATGCGAGCTCCACACATTGGAGGTTAGTCAGAGTTGGTCGCAGATTTTGCAATCTTAACAAAAAAATCTGTGACTACTAAAATCACATGCTGGGGGGGTCTAGTTTTAAAATGTGCCCATAATAAATGGATTTCTGTATCACTGCTTCATTGTATCCAGGTATAGATTTGCTATGCTTACTGTCACAATCATCCATCATATTGTATACATCAGAGATTCCACAAACAGCATGAAAGTCAAAAATCTTACATACAGTAGAATACCCCTTCGTTCTGGCACAAGAACTTTGGGGGTCATTCCGAGTTGATCGCACGTAGCAACTTTTTGCTGCTCCTGCGATCAACCTAACGCCACCTATGGGGGGAGTGTACTATAGCATAGCAGGACTGCGATCGCTTGTGCAGCCCTGCTATGCTAAAAAAGTTTCCAGTAAAACAAGACCAGCCCTGCACCTACTTACCATTTGCGACGAATCCAGCCATGCAGGTCCCGGATTTGACATTAGACATCCCCCCTTAAAATGCCTGGACATGCCTGCATTCGCTGGACCACTCCCGGAAAGTGGCCAGTTGACGCTCCGACACGCCTTCCTACTGTCAATCTTCTTGCGGTCGCCGCTGCGACCGCTTTCCTCGTTCCCGGCATCGTTGCCCACGACAGCCGTCACTGGGCATCGACACGCATGCGCAATGCACACGATGTGCATGCGCAGTTCCGACCCGATCACACCGCTGCGAAGAACTGCAGCGTGCGATCGGGTCGGAATGACCCCCTTTGTCAGCCATATCAAGGTTGCTCTCAGATAAATATACATGGTCTTTATATAGTATGTATTATTGTTCCTACTATAAAAGGGACTGTAAATGTGCTGTAACCCATAGCAACTAACTAGATTCTGTCATTTTTCGAAAAGATGAGAGCAGAGATATAATTGATTGCTATGGGAAGTACATGTGTTCGGTTCCGGTATGAATGGTCGACCATGTTATGGTCGACAGTCATTAGGTCGACCACTATTGGTCGACATTGACATGGTCGACATGGACACATGGTCGACACATGAAAATGGTGGACACATGAAAGGTCGACATATGAAAAGGTCGACATGAGTTTTGTAACTTTTTTTGGTGTCGTTTTTTGCGTAAAAGTGACTGGGAACTCCAATTAGTGCACCGTGTCCCCTCGCATGGCTCGCTTCGCTCGCCATGCTTCGGGCATAGTGCCTTCGCTCCGCTACCGCTTCGCTCAGCACACTTTACCGTTCCAATCGTAGTCCATGTGGATCGTAAAGTATGGAAAAGTTCCCCAAAAGAAAAAAAAGTTAAAAAACTCATGTCGACCTTTTCATATGTCGACCTTTCATGTGTTTACCATTTTCATGTGTCGACCATGTGTCCATGTCGACCATGTCAATGTTGATCAATAGTGGTCGACCTAATGACTGTCGACCATAACATGGTCGACCATGTGAACGGATACCCATCTGTTCAGCTTCCATAGTAACTGAATAACAGGAGTTTCATTTTATGTACATTTGTTTTTATTGGTACAGTATAATCAGAAGTTGTTGGGGTTTTTTTAAACAATTTTATTGAGATTGTCAATAAATTGAAATATAAAAGACAGTGGTTACATGTATCATATGAGACATATATAGTGATGTAGCGTATACAAATGAAAAACATGGGAGGAGATGAACACAGATCTGGCTGCAAATGCAGCGATATGCATCCATCTCTGAATCAGCCCCAATGTAATGTTTCCTGGACACTCTAACTCTGCAAGCAGCATCTGACATATCAGCAGATATGTGATGATATTGCTCATGGTAACAGTTCCGCCACTGCTATGGACAGCCAGGTCATTTGCTGTTGGGTCACCACACGCTCTGTCATCATTTAACAGGGTCAGTACTGATGTGTATTTTGATGGGGGGGAAGAGGAGGGAGCTGCAGCAGCGCTATGTAATTGGTGTAGGCACCGCTGCTGCTGTCCCTCTACTTCTCTATCAATCTATTCTGTCCATGGTCGGACTGGCCCACAGGGGACCAGGGGAAACCACCGGTGGGCCCCACTGTCTGTGCCCCCCCCCCCCCCTCCTCTAGAGTATAGGTTCCAAACTCTATCCTAGTGCACTTGAATTATGCATTATACATATGTTACATTGGCCCTCATTCCGAGTTGGTCGCTAAGAGTCATCGCAACGCAAATGTACGAAATGTAAGTATCTGCGCATGCGCAAATGCGTGATTATGCATGCGCGAGTACATACGTACGACAACTGTGCTAAATTACTCAGAAAAAAAAAAGCCGTAACTTGCAAACGAAAACGAGGAGTGGCGTGGGCGTGGCGGAAGCGAGACGTCGCAATGCTCCGACATGGGCGTGAAAGTGGGCGTACAGTGTGGGAGTATGCAACTCGCAATGGGCGTGTTTTTCGCAAATAAACATTGTCGCTGTTAAAACTAACATAGGAAACCGTAGCAACATTCACGCAGCAGCCGAGTAGGTCTGCAGTTACTCTACATTTGCGAAGTACTGGTACAAGTGTGTATGCAGTAATTAACAGTTAATTGGAGAGCACATTCATCTGATGTCCAATTACTTGTTAATTAATGAGCAGATGAAAGTTACCAACCAGCAATTGTCTGAACACACATTACATGTTTATTCTACTCACATATAAATCGCACACACTGTCAAATAAGGGTGTTATTGTGGTTTTCGTTGGTGTGTAAGCATTTGTGAAATGTTTTAATGTGTGTTAGACTACCAAATACAAACAAGTGAAATTATTTGTGTAAGTTATTGAAATCTGCAACATTTTTTAAAAATAAACCAACACCCACATAATGCAGCATGCACTATTATTTAGTCTTAAAAGTCACAATAATATTAGTTTTTAATATCTGACAATGTTTTAAATTATGTCCTGTTGACCATAGATATTTCTACAAAGTGTCGGGTCTGTTTACTTAATATGGACATTAAAGTGTGGTGCAAAACATACCTTTTTTAGTTTTTTTTTTTTTTTTTTTTCGGAGAAATTGCAGATTGGTCTCCAAGTGTCTATATGCTGACCTAATCTTTCTGGAAATAAGATTTACCTAATGCATTACCTTGAAGAAACTGCACCAATTTTTAATATATATTTTTTATTACTGAAATAATATTTCACACCATTTAAACAACATGGCTCCACGTGAGTCTCACAGGCAGAGATGGACCAAGCAGCAAGCAGATGGAACTGACAATCATTAGATAGCAGAACTCAGTACTCTGCAAAATTCTGCTTCTGACAAAAGTATATTTTTAAAGCATAAATAAAACATATTACACACCCTGCCACACACAAATTTTATACCAAATGAGAAAGAATTAGGATCCACCACACAAACACAACAATACATAGCACACTAGTAAGAGGAAGATGGCTCTGGTGTTTATACAAATAAACTCACAGGCTACAATACCTCCAAACAGAAAGAAAACATTTCACTAAGAGGGAGTTATCCATTCTGGCCACACAAGCCAACTCCAAAATAACATAGAGGCAACAACAAAAACATGGGTGCTGCCCATCTGGAGAGACATCATTTTCTTCTTTTTCTACCCGCCTGAGGCTGTTCTTCTTTGGAAGGTCTGCGGAGCGACCTTCGTTGGGCCTGCCCAGTGTCCTGTTCTTCCTGGGCAGGGGCAGGGGATGGAGCCGATGTGGTTGGCTCTCTGCCACTGTGGGCAAGGGAGACAGCGATGTCCTGGAGCCCTTGCAAGATGTTATTTGCAAGGCTTTGGAATGAGGAGGCAAGTTGTTCTTGGCCCTGCCTGATCTCTGCCAGACTTTGGCAGAGTTGAGCAACACCTTGCTCAACACAGGTTCGGTGCTCAGTGAGCCGGACAGCTGTCTGGCTTACCTCCCGGATGACCCCGTCTTGAAACCGATTTAGGCTCTCACCATACCTAGCAATTTCAAGCAGGATCTCCGGGATAGCAGAGGGTTGGGTGGGGGGGCCAGTAGGAACCTGCAGAGGTGGGATTTGTTGGCCCACACTGCCAGACCCACTAGGTCCCTCCACCTCAGCCTCAACCACATAACCGGCCTGTGACTCAAACTGTTCACCCCCCTGTGCTGTGTTTTGTGGCAAGCAAATTGAAGAATGTGTGGGGAAAAAGTAGGATACAAAATTAGTTTATTATTCTAAATACAGTTCAAATTACAGACAAATTAATGTGTAAACTTACCTTCCAAGTCATGTCCCGTCAGAATCTCAGGCAGGTCCGTGTCCATATGAGACACCCCTTGGCCCTCCTCATAACTGACACAGGGCATCGCCATCTCCTCCAAGTCAGTATACTCCACAGCGACAGGTGTTCCACCCCCTGTAGCCCTTGAGGCATTCCACTCCGCAGCCCTCTTTGCCTTCAGGCGGGATTTGAAGTCGGCCCACCTACATATGTATTGTGAAAGAGGGACAAAGTGGAGTATTATTATTGGTCTAAGTAAATATATAGCACACGTGTTCTGCTTGTGTTTGCTAGACATAACATCACATGTAACTACATTTTTTAGTCAACTTAGCACAGAAAAAGGACTGTCAAGATGCACTTACCGTCGTCTCACTTCCTGCGATGTTCTGACGACAGAGCCAACTTCATTCACAGATTTTGTGATGTCTCTCCAGATGCGATCTTTTGAAGCAGCCCCCATGTTTTTGGGGCCTCTATGGATTTTGGACATGGCCTGCGTGACCAAGACACGCAACTCCCTCTTAGTGAATGCAGGCTGTCTTTTCTTCCGTCTGGAGGTAGCCTGTGAGGTTTCTTCTTGTTGGTCATCACCATCTTCCTCCTCACTAGCAGCTTCTGTCTGTTGTGTTTGTGTGGCTAAAGCCAATTCTCCCTCAGTTTGGTCACTCTGTGTGTGTGGCAGGGTATCCCCACTCAATTGTTGGGGTACAGAAGCAGAAATTTGCAGAGTACTAGGTCCTGCCTCTTCACCATCCGCAGAGGCGCATTCCAACATGCGCCTTTGGCAATCTAGGCGTTTTTTCATCAATGCCATCTGCTGCTCTGCAATGCGGTCCATCTCTGCTGCTATTTGCTCACGAGAAGCCATGTTTGCGATGACGTGTTTACGCCGAGGTGTGTGCTTATTTATACCTACGTGCGTCGCGTTAATTCACACAGGTGTACAGTATGTTAATCTGGATAATGATTGCACTGCTTATTTAACGGCCTACTTTGCACGCTGTGAGTGTAGGTAGTTTGGAGTTTCACAGTTGAGTTTGCAGGCTTGTGCGTGAAGGTGCTATTGGAATTTTATGAGTGAGTAATTGTGAAGCATACATTTGTACTTTTGTTCGCGTTTAGAATATAGACAGTGTAGCATTTTGTCTGCGAATTAACGTTAGTGAGTATTCTGGGATTCGTCTTGTTTATATTTTTAATAAACGATTTTAGTTTATGTTGATTGTTTGTTAATCTTTTTAACACATATATTTTGCAAGTCCATTTTTGACAAAAAACCTGTGCTTCATTGTTTTTAAGCTAATTTAAGGTCTCTTGTAGGATATTTTGTTTGGCTGACTGAACCCTACAGTCTTATTGTCTTTTTGTGTGCCAATTAACACAAATTGATACAACCTTTATTTTGGATCAGGTAAGTGCCCTTGGCCTGTGTTGTTGCCTGTTTGTGTTAATGGTCTGTATGTTGTTTTTGACTGTTCTTTTTGGTCTCTTGTAGGTTCTTTTGTTTGGGTGACTGAACCCTACAGTCTTATTGTCTTTTTGTGTGCCAATTAACACAAATTGATACAACCTTTATTTTGGATCAGGTAAGTGCCCTTGGCCTGTGTTGTTGCCTGTTTGTGTTAATGGTCTGTATGTTGTTTTTGACTGTTCTTTTTGGTCTCTTGTAGGTTCTTTTGTTTGGGTGACTGAACCCTACAGTCTTATTGTCTTTTTGTGTGCCAATTAACACAAATTGATACAACCTTTATTTTGGATCAGGTAAGTGCCCTTGGCCTGTGTTGTTGCCTGTTTGTGTTAATGGTCTGTATGTTGTTTTTGACTGTTCTTTTTGGTCTCTTGTAGGTTCTTTTGTTTGGGTGACTGAACCCTACAGTCTTATTGTCTTTTTGTGTGCCAATTAACACAAATTGATACAACCTTTATTTTGGATCAGGTAAGTGCCCTTGGCCTGTGTTGTTGCCTGTTTGTGTTAATGGTCTGTATGTTGTTTTTGACTGTTCTTTTTGGTCTCTTGTAGGTTCTTTTGTTTGGGTGACTGAACCCTACAGTCTTATTGTCTTTTTGTGTGCCAATTAACACAAATTGATACAACCTTTATTTTGGATCAGGTAAGTGCCCTTGGCCTGTGTTGTTGCCTGTTTGTGTTAATGGTCTGTATGTTGTTTTTGACTGTTCTTTTTGGTCTCTTGTAGGTTCTTTTGTTTGGGTGACTGAACCCTACAGTCTTATTGTCTTTTTGTGTGCCAATTAACACAAATTGATACAACCTTTATTTTGGATCAGGTAAGTGCCCTTGGCCTGTGTTGTTGCCTGTTTGTGTTAATGGTCTGTATGTTGTTTTTGACTGTTCTTTTTGGTCTCTTGTAGGTTCTTTTGTTTGGGTGACTGAACCCTACAGTCTTATTGTCTTTTTGTGTGCCAATTAACACAAATTGATACAACCTTTATTTTGGATCAGGTAAGTGCCCTTGGCCTGTGTTGTTGCCTGTTTGTGTTAATGGTCTGTATGTTGTTTTTGACTGTTCTTTTTGGTCTCTTGTAGGTTCTTTTGTTTGGGTGACTGAACCCTACAGTCTTATTGTCTTTTTGTGTGCCAATTAACACAAATTGATACTACCTTTATTTTGGATCAGGTAAGTGCCCTTGGCCTGTGTTGGTGCCTGTTTGTGTTTGTTCAAAGTGTTTTGATTATGTTTGTTTTCCATCTTGATAATAAATGTTTTTTTGGTTACCAGGATGGATCTGCAAAGTAGTGTTTTTCTTGGCTGGACTAGCTACTAAATGCCTATATTGTTTGTTTGTTTTTTTTAAATTTGTTAAATGTTTGTTTGTTTTTTTTAAGGTGTTTGTGATGTGTTTGATGCTCAGAATTTAAATTAGTTAAAATGTAATAAAATTTCTATTTAACATGTGTAGCTTTTTAAAAAATATTAATATATTATGTTTTTTGAATTTTTATTTTCCATTTCTTCCTGAATTGAACTCAGAAAAAATGTCGTACGCTCCTGCAGTAAGTTGACACCCCCTTTTTTTAACCATTTATTGTTTATATATTTTTAGGACTTTGTTTTTTTATTATTCAACATCTCTATTTTTTTTTATATAAAAGTGTGTGATGTCTATATTTATCGCAGCCGAAGCCCTACCTCCCCAACCCACGCCAGCACTCCCACCCCAACCGCCAGCCCCACAACCACAACCGGCTCCTCATCAACCAAGGCAACGGAGGCGTGCTAGGCCACCAATTTTCCGAACCCGTGTCCTACTTTTTGGGATGCCAGATGATGTGGTGGTGCGTAGATACAGGCTGCCACCACATCTAATCCTAGACACTCTCTCCATAATAGAGAGTGATCTGGAGTCAGAAATTCGGTATCCTACAGCAATACCACCATTGACACAATTCCTTGCTGTGTTACATTTTTTGGCTACAGCCTCATATCAGCATGTTGTGGGAGACCTGGTTGGCATGTCGCAGGGCCAGTTCAGTAAGGTCCTGCGGCGTGTCTGCCAGGCTTTCCTAAAGCGTGTAAAGCAATTTATTGATATGCCTTTGGATGTTGGTGCCCTAGATGTGGTGAAGCGGCAATTTGAGGAAGGTGGTAGTCGCTTCCCACATGTTATTGGGGTTGTGGATGGCACACATGTAGCTATTCAGCCACCAAGACATAATGAAGAAATTTATAGAAACAGGAAACTGTTTCATTCTCTGAATGTAATGGTTGTTTGTGGGCCATCCCTCCAGATCCTTTCCCTGAATGCAAAGTTTACTGGAAGTTCACATGATGCATATGTCATTAGACAATCAGGGATATGGCAGAGATTAAGATCAAGTCAACGAGCAGACATGTGGTTATTGGGTGAGTTGGTGCACATTTTTTGTTTTCACAAATATTTTTAGTTAAAAATATACTATTTTTCATTTTGGGTTTTTCATCAAACAGGAGACCGTGGATATCCTTGCACCCCCTGGCTCATGACTCCTTACCGTAATCCCAGGCCAGGACCACAGATGGCATTTAACTCCGCGCTTACTGCCACTAGGCAGCTGGTGGAGCGCACAATTGGTGTCCTTAAAGGGCGGTTTCGTGTGCTCCACCGCACTGGTGGCGACATCATGTATTCGCCGGAGATGGCAAGTAAAATAGTGGTCCTGTGCGCAATACTACATAATATCGCGGTAAGGAGTAGTGTAGAGCTTCCACAGGCAGAGGAATTGCCTGATGAGGAGCCAGGGGTTGTTCGACACTTCGGTGGGGGGAGTGTTACACGGAGGGGGAGCCAAGTCAGGGCAAGGATTGTTGCCGAATATTTCAGGTATAGTGTTTTTATATTATCTTTTTTATTAAAATTAAAAGCACAGTATGCTTATGTATTATTTTTAATGTTGTCATTTTTTTTGTTATTGTAAAGTGATTGTGTAATGCTTTTGTTGTGTTGGAATGTGTAATATTTCTTATAGTAAAAATCCGGAAACATGTTAAGGTTTAATTTTTTTAAGTGAAAAAAAAAACAATGTGATGTTGCTAAATAGTGTCCTTATTTGTTTTATATCCTAAAATCCTGATTATGTAAACAAACACACAAAAAAATGATACTGAATGTTGCCCACTTTGTGACTGTCCAGCTGAATGATCACAAATACTGTGGTGAGTACACAGATATGTATAGTAATTTAGACAAAACTGTGTGTCTGTGTCTGTGTTTGTGTTTTTGTGTAATTTTTTTTTTGGTCTAAAATTTGCTTCTGCGAATGCGTATTTCCGCTCGAGCGAAATAACACTCTGCTCTTCACAGCATTGCAAAGATCAATAAAGTTATTAGAAATGACAACATAGATTTTTGACCAATCACATGCTAACAGACACTATAAATATATGCCCAAATAAGGAAAACGCCATTGCCATGATGCGTGCTGCACCTTTCACCAGGCGGGAGCTCCGCGTCCTAGTTGCGGTGATGGACCGCCGCGTAGGCCGCGTTGGGCGCTTCATCCCAAATAGGGTTAAGCGCGAGGCCTACGCGGAGGTCCGCCGCCTGCTGCGTTCTCGCGTCCGCAGCAGGCGGACAATCATCCAACTAGAGAGGAGGTGGAGTGATCTCCGCAGGAGGACTCCAGAGCTGTTGGCGGAGATCCGCCAGCAAATACGTTCAATGCATACACGAAGTAAGTTACATTACATAAGATTATTAGCATAAATTGTGCTAATGGGGGTAATTCCAAGTTGATTGCAGCAGGAATTTAGTTACCAATTGGCAAAAACCAAGTGCACTGCAGGGGATGCATATTTAACATGTGCAGAGAGAGTTAGATTTGGGTGGGGTGGGTTCAATCGGCAATATAATTTGCAGTGTAAAAATGAAGCAGTCCGTTTTTACCCTGCACAGAATAAAATAACCCACCCAAATCAAACTCTCTCTGCACATGTTATATCTGCCTCCCCTGCAGGCCACATGGTTTTGGCCAATTGCTAAATAAATTCCTGCTGCGAACAACTTGGAATTACCCACAATTTACACTAAGTGGTAGGCTAATTGCAACACTGAGTGTCTATTTTGGTACAATAGGACAGTGTGTGTGGTTAGGGCAAACAGTACTGACTGTAGCAAAGTGCCACCAAACAAGTGCATGTTTTGCAGAATTAATAACCATGTAGGAAACTGTACCCAAAATCTTGATCAGTGCTGTCTATATAATAAGGTGCCTTGAATAGTGATCTGGTGATGTTGCCTAGACCATTCAATATGACTCAATGGAATAGATTAAGGAATGAGCTTCAAAATAATAGTTTGTTCTCATTTTGATTGCTGTGGGCAACATGAAGAGGTTTTTACAATGTTTTTTAAGCAAAATAAAAAAAAAATTAACATGGAACAGAACAGTGAAATTTCTACTTGTTTAGTATGTAATTTAACATGCTAACTAAATTTAATAAAATTATCTTTATAGGACGACAACAACGCCAGAGCTCTCAGCCCCCCTCCCCTTCCCAGTCCCCCTCCCCTTCTCACTCCCCCTCCCCTTCCCAGTCCCCCTCCCCTTCCCAGTCCCCCTCCCCTTCCCAGTCCCCATCAGCTTCCCAGTCCCCCTCAGCTTCCCAGTCCCCCTCAGCTTCCAACGCCCCCTCAGCTTCCCAAGCCCACTCCACTTTCCACTCCCCTTCTCACACCACCTCTCCATCTCTTTCTGTGACCCCTTCTCCTCCTTCCCATACCCCTTCTCCTTCAACTTCAAAATCCCCTTCTCAGCCCCCCTCACCCTCTATTGGCTTAACTTTCTCTCCGCCCCCCTCGCCCTCTCAATCAGACCCACCCTCTGAAATTTTTTGCCCAATCCAGCCTCCTTCCCCCATCCCTCCTTCTTCCCCCATCCCTCCTCCTTCCCCAATCCCTCCTCCTTCCCCCATCCACCCGCCTTCCCCCATCCAGCCGCCTTCCCCACCCAGTGAGTGGGCACAAGAAGCACCTGATGATTTTCCTGCCAACCATCATGTTGCAGAGGAAAGTAAGTGTTTGAACATGTTGCTAAAAAAAAAAAATAAACCTACTTACACTTACAATGACAAAACATGCAGTGTTGTACTGTTGGAATTGTTGTACCAAGGACAACTATTTGTGTGATTCTTCATGGTCTACATGTTGCATTTACATTTTTGAGAGTGTCATTATATGTACAGTGTTTATGTGGGCAATGTTTTGTGTGTCCACTGTAGGTCGACACTCATTAGGTCGACAGGGTTGCCAGGACAACAGGGTTTATATGTGTTAGTTTTTCGGGGAAACAGTTAGACCAGAGTGGAGTTTAGTATGTTGTTGGTCTTTTACACTTGTGCCTGTGTAGTCTTAATATTTTCAATTACAAATCACATGCTTCACTTTGTTAGGCAGCCTAATGACACAATGATTGGTGGTGTGAAAGTTACACTCACAAAATGTTTTTGGGATAAATTCAAACCTGTTTGACCTTATTTAGTAAGGGCAGCTTTCAGGGAGTGTGGGCATGCTAGGATATGTTGTCCTTCTGAAGATGTTGATATGCAGTGTGATGAGGCTGGACCAAACCCATAAAAATTAGAAAATAAACACAACAGATGTGAATGAATGCCAACATGGTGTAACATTGACGAAGATGGTAGTTATCTTGAACATGGGATGTCGCCCATAGCAAACAATAAGATTATACTTTACAATTGTGTAACCACTTCTACAAGATAAGATTATTATTTTTGCTTGTTTGCTATGGGCAACGCTCCATCTTAAATAGAACTCACATAGTAGTAAATGTACCCCATGGTCTCGTAAACTGTTAAAATATAAAAAAAAAGGCTGAGCAGGCTTGTGTGTTCTGATAATGAATGTACCATAAAACAGCCATGATGTAGTAACTTTGCCATTAAGCAGGCCTGTCCAAACTGCGGACCTCCAACTGTTGAGAAACTACACATTCCAGCATGCCCTGACACAGCTTTGGCATTCCCTGGCCCCAAAACTGTGTCAAGGCATGCTGGTATATGTAGTTTCACAACAGCTTGAGGGATGCAGTTTGGACATGCCTGCATTAAAGTGTGCTTTGTGCCTTGCTTGTATAATAAGTAATGTGAGTAAGTTAGTAATGTTTATGTTGGCTCTTAATTTCAGATGTTGCCGTTGGAGATCCCACTTCTTTTGGGGACATTCTTCAAAACATGAAGATACATTTACAGGCCTTGCTGGGTCTGGTTGACAAAATGCAAAAGTTGCATTAGTTTTGTTTAACAAATGTTAATAATTTAATTTTTTCTATTATAAAAATAAAAAATGTTACCAAATAAAATAAATAATTTTTTCTAGTTAAGCGGGTGTTTAGTATTTATTAATGCAATACAGGAGCAGCAGATTGCCTATCACACATTTATTACCTTCAACATTTCATACATCTAACGTAAGTTTGGTTTAAAATTTAAAAATACATATGTTGTTATTGTCTTAAAAAACATGCAAACACCTTCATTCACATACTAAAACTCTATTAAAAAAAAAAAAAGAACAAGTAGACCAAGCACATTTCAAACATCTATATTTCTAGTAAAAAAAAACAAATAGATGAGGTACAATTATGGCTACAAAGTGTTCTTCAAGTATTTTAAAAAGACTTAATTGATCATGAACATTCCAATTCATTTCACTAATTGAATTCATAATTGAGGAGGGCTTGTGGACTTTCAATTGTAAGGTGTTCTTCCACTTAATAGTTGAAAAAAACCATTGTGGTGCGTTTTTCCTTTAAAGTGAGCACTTTTAATGTAAAATGTGTAAATCTACTACAACTTAGTATTTTGACGATGAAGTATGTGTTAATGCGATGGTTTCGCATTGCTGCGATGTTTTCGCATTGCTGCGATGTCATTTGGCGTACGCCCACTTTGTGTAATACTGCGTACGAATGAGCAACAATACGTTGGGGGCGGATGTTCGCAAATTTACTACATTAACGCAAATTTACGAATAGGTTGTGCGAACGAAAAACTTAGCGACCAACTCGGAATGAGGGCCATTATACGTCACAAGAATTTGGTTTATTATACATTTACCAAGGGGAACAGAACATGTGCTCTGTAATGGTTAGCCAAACCTCTGTGGTGGCTGGCCACGCTCCCACTATAGCCTGGCCACACCCTTAAGCATGGGCCCCTACAACAGCATTCCCCGGTGGGCCCTTCATGCCCCAGTCTGACACTGATTCTGTCTGTCTGCCTTAATGTGTAAAAAGGGGGACGCTGTCTGCCGTTATGTGTAAAAAGGGGGACGCTGTCTGCCGTAATGTGTAAAAAAGGGGACACTGTCTGTCGTAATGTGTAAAAAAGGGGATGCTGTCTGCCGCAATGTGTAAAAAAGGGGACGCTGTCTGCCGTTATGTGTAAAAAGGGGATGCTGTCTGCCGTAATGTGTAAAAAGGGGACACTGCCTGCCGTTATGTGTAAAAAGGGGACGCTGTCTGATATGACTTGGTATTATTTTGTGACCACACCCCTTCCCCACGAAGCCATGCCCCTATAATTTTTGTGTGCGCCTGCGGCGCGCACTGACCCTGTTTTGCATGGGGGGGCTCCGATGCCGTTTCTTGCACAGCTCTAAAATGTCTAGTTACGACACTGTTGCTAGGTATCCATTTTCCTGGCCCTGAGCAGGTCCCCCTCAGCAGATCCTCTCCAGGGGTGAGGGGGTGGACTTGGATGGGATGAGGGAGGGGCCCTAAGCATTTTGTCGCACCTGTGCCCACCGCTCGCTAGTTCCGCCACCCTCCAAGTGCAAGGAGCTGTTTGTGTCACACACATGCACCTCAAAATGGGATCCGGTCACCATACCGGCAGTCGGAATCCCAACGGCAGAATCCCGACACTGGTCAGAAGAGCGACGCCTGGATCCCGACATGGATCACAATGCCGTTGCCGGCATCTCGACTGACGGCACTGATATTGTACGAATGTAGGGAAGGGATCAGGGCAGCCTGCTGGGGGGGAAGGGTTTGGGTGGAAAGGGTTAGGCTGTGCTGAGGGAAGGTTAGGCACTAAGAAGAGGGGGTTAAGTTTAAACTGCGGAGAGGCGGTTAGGGTTAGGCTGCAGGGAGCGAGCGTTACGGTTAGGCACCACCGAGGAGGGCTAGGCAGTGATGGTGGTGGAGGCGGGGTTAGGGTTAGGCTGCAGGGAGGGAGGCACTAAGAGGGAGGGGTTAGGAAATAAGGGGAACCGTTAGGGTTAGGGGGCAGGGTGGGAGGGTTAGCCTCCGTGGAGGGGGGGGGGGGTTAGGGTCAGGCTGCGGGGAGGGAGGGCTTAGGGGGATAGACAGGTACAGTTAGACTACTTACCTACCAGGTGCCTGGATTCTGCACATCAGGATGCCGCTATCAGTACTCTGTCCGCTGGGATCCCGATACCATTCCCTCAAACAATAGGCCTAATTCATATTTGAATGCTAAGGCCGGATGTGAACGCAAGTTTATCGGCACATTGCGCATGTGCTGCGTTCACACTGCGCATGAATCAAGTCGCAGCTGTGATTCTGTTTGCAATGAGGATTTCATGGGAAAGTGATTGACAGGAAGTGAACGTTTGGAGGTGTTTACGAGTAGTGATTGCAAAAACACAGGCATGTCATTGATGTTTTTGGGGCATGTATCTGCTGTAAGCTGCAGGCACACATGTACAAAAACATGGCGCCTGTGTCGCTTCAGCCGTGAATAGTCTGTATGGTCATAGGCCAACCCTTAGGCCCGATGTTTCCTGTTTTTGTGTATAAGTTGCGAAAGTGTATACAGCTGCGAATGAGGTTGCGATGTCTCCGGTGGGCGTCTATTTTCATTCCTGGGCAGCAGCTTCACTTGCTAATATAAGCGAAGCCTAGAAAATACTATACAAAAATTGACTGTTTGTGCTATAGGAATCTCAGGTGCATAAATGACTGGACACACACATCTATTTCATTTTTATGTTCCTTTATATATTTTATATTGAAGCTCAGAATAAAATTAGTAAGCATACATTATTAAATAGAACATTGTCTCATATAACCAACTTGCATGCGGCATCCAATGTTATATACTAAAAAAATTGTCACATGACTGAATGCTGTGCGGCGGCGGCGTAGGAGCCCATGGTCTGCAGGAGATGCGGCGGTACTAAGCTTTCCTACGTTGCTGCGGCATTGGTGTTCCCGTGACCACCGCCAATTGTGGTCTGCGGCGGTCAGCTTTCAGTGGTGGTGCAGCGTGCAGAGGTGAACGTTGGTCAGCGGTCAGTGGCAGGCGGCTGTGAGCAGCGGGCCTCACAGGTCCGGCGCTCTACACAGCCGACTAGCCAGGCAGGGACGGGAGAAGCATGTGCAGCAGGCTGGCCACTTCCCTCACCTCCTGCTGCACACTATTTAATAAAAAAAAAGACTTCCGGGTCAGTGGAAGAAGTGCCGGTATGCCTTACCGCCGCATACCGGCCCATTTCCACCACTATATATACATTTATATTAGCGCCTAAATAGTTTGTTTTGGAAGCCTAGAAAATGGCACAGTGTGCATACAAACATGAATTAGGCCCATTGTCTGCCAGCTGGGAGCACACGCAGTGCTACATATTATACACAGATTACACACAAACCATGGCCCTCATTCCGAGTTGTTCGCTCGGTAAAAATCTTCGCATCGCAGCGATTTTCCGCTTAATGCGCATGCGCAATGTCCGCACTGCGACTGCGCCAAGTAAATTTGCTATGCACTTAGTAATTTTACTCACGGCTTTTTCATCGTTCTGGCGATCGTAATGTGATTGACAGGAAATGGGTGTTACTGGGCGGAAACAGGCCGTTTTATGGGCGTGTGGGAAAAAATGCTACCGTTTCCGGAAAAAACGCAGGAGTGGCCGGAGAAACGGAGGAGTGTCTGGGCGAACGCTGGGAGTGTTTGTGACGTCAAACCAGGAACGACAAGCAGTGAAATGATCGCAGATGCCGAGTAAGTCTGAAGTCAGAAACTGCTACGAGGTGTGTAATCGCAATATTGCGAATACTTCGTTCGCAATTTTAGGATGCTAAGATTCACTCCCAGTAGGCGGCGGCTTAGCGTGAGCAACTCTGCTAAAATCGCCTTGCGAGCGAACAACTCGGAATGACCTCCCATGTACAGTATTTACACCCCGCTAATGCACTGTGCTTCCATCTCCGTCTAAATCATGTCCCATGGCAATCCCTAGTTATACAAGGTGTTACCAGTTTCTTGTGCGCAAAAAAACCTCCTATAATGCAGCTAGTTAAGTATATCAGAGTAACGCATCCGTATTACTCAGAAAGGGTGATTTAGAAAGAGAAGATAGATATACACCATCTAGCGCTAAGGAGAATACCACATTCACAATATATTTTTCTATAAAGCACCACAAACAGACGTCTGCCACCAATATGAATAATAACACAATTGGTAGTACTTAACGTTTAGGAAAGTGGTCAACATATGGGCAGATATTTCTTAATCCATGGATATCGACAATTTTGTCATGTGAAAAGAAAAAAGACGTGTAATTGTGCAGATTATTTCAAATAGGTTGCAGATTTTATTAAATGGATCCACTTACAAGTGTAGACTTTAAATTGAGCCTGATTGAATTCCAAAACTGGCAGAATACAGCAACGGACAGGTACATCAATTTTCAAGGTCGTAGGGGAACTTTCATGCAGACTCCATAATGAGAATGCACAATACGGTAAGGAAGAAATATAAATAGTGCGAGTACGTAAAAACAATCCAAAGTTTTAATACACATATGCACTTACAAAAACTTGATAGAAATACAGCATAACGGGTGCCCCACTGGCAAGACAGCAAAGGTAAGTTCCTGATGTCCGAGGAATAATCCAGTTCTCACTTCCGGAATGTGAGTACTGTGCCAAACCCAAGATCTTTAAGCCGAGCGGGGTGTCCCTTCCAAAGCCCTTTGTAAGTGCATATGTGTATTAAAACTTTGGATTGTTTTTACGTACTCGCACTATTTATATTTCTTCCTTACGGTATTGTGCATTCTCATTATGGAGTCTGCATGAAAGTTCCCCTACGACCTTGAAAATTGATGTACCTGTCCGTTGCTGTATTCTGCCAGTTTTGGAATTCAATCAGGCTCAATTTAAAGTCTACACTTGTAAGTGGATCCATTTAATAAAATCTGCAACCTATTTGAAATAATCTGCACAATTATACGTCTTTTTTCTTTTCACATGACAAAATTGTCGATATCCATGGATTAAGAAATATCTGCCCATATGTTGACCACTTTCCTAAACGTTAAGTACTACCAATTGTGTTATTATTCATATTGGTGGCAGACGTCTGTTTGTGGTGCTTTATAGAAAAATATATTGTGAATGTGGTATTCTCCTTAGCGCTAGATGGTGTATATCTATCTTCTCTTTCTAAACCATGGCAATCCCTGGCAAGTACCAAGATGGCAGATTTTATTGGATAACATTTATAATAAAAGTTACTATTATACAAGTTTACTATCAATCATAGCTATTGGAGTAATGTCATGTTATTTCATTTGTATTGTTGGCCTAATTAGATATAACGTCTTCACAGGCCATTTACTAAGGGAATGCAGCGCTGATCTGGGAAAACATCTGTTCCTATATTGTCACATTATATGATTTCTCCTTATTTCATTCAGTTGAAGGTATAGGAGCCCAAGGCCAATATTCTTTCCACGAACGATAGGGCAAAAACTATTTCCTTGTTGTAATGGGAAAATCAGACATCCAATGGAAGGTTCTGCTAAAAATGCCACAAGAGTAAACCACAGGAAGTCAGTGAGCTTCTTTCTTCAAATATACGGTGGGAAAATGAGGAAAAAAATGCAGGAAAACTAAACTAGATGTGTTTTGATGATGACATTTGAAAAATAATTAATTATGTTTTTCCATTGTTAAACTGGGTTTCCTAATGCAATCGGGTATGGGTCGTTGGGTTGACACACATTAGGTCGACATGCATTGGGTCGACCACTAAAGGTCGACATGCACTAGGTCAACAGGGTCAACAGGGTGTCTAGGTCAACAGGGTCATTAGGTCGACCTGTGCAAGGTCGACAAGTCAAAAGGTCGACATGGGTTTTTTGACTGTTTTTGGTGTCATTTTCTTTGTAGAGTGACGGGGAACCCCAATTAGTGCACCACGTCCCCTCACGCGGGCAAGGTGCCTCGCTCCTCTACCACTGCGCTTGGCACAGGTTACCGTTCCCATTAGTAGTCCATGTGGATCGTAAAGTATGAAAAAGGTCAAAAAATGAAAAGAAAAGAAAAAAACTTGAAAAACGTATGTCGACCTTTTGACCTGTCGACCTTGCACATGTCGACCTAATAAACATGTCGACCTAGACACACTGTCGACATAATGCATGTCGACCTAACGACCGCAACCCATGCAATCTAACGCGCTATTGGGGGTGTTACTGCATGAGAAATAAGTTTTGTGTCACCAGTAGTTACTTTAGATGTTCTCTGGTTGGAGGGGATATAACGTATCACAAAAGATGAACGAACAGAAACAGTAATACAAGCAAATAGGGGTATCGGTCATTAGGTCGACCACACTTAGGTCGACCAAATGAACAAGGTATCCCGCAAATAGTTCTGTATTTGCTTCAGAGGCAGTTTTAGACCTAAGCAAGACACCGATTTGGGGCACCTCTTCCTCAAACAATCCTCAGTGTGCTTCCCCCCACACATTGTAGCAGACAGGTCCCCTCTTATTATGCCACTCCCAGTCAGTGTATGCTCCCCAATCTGCCCCCCGCCTATTATAGCAGGCGGATGGTAGTTGTACTCATGAATAGAGCTACTGTGCAGTATCAGGTTAATAGAGAATAATGTATTACACCTTCGTGGAGCTTACCGTCAAAGAACAAGACTGCAGCTGGGCCAACCAACCGGACTTGCAGGCTTGAAGTTGTAAAATTCTGATGTTGTGCCGGATTCTGCCTTGACACATAAACATCAGGTGTCATCAATGATCAGATCCTCATGTGAGAAATGTATCAAAATCAAACACTTAATTCCTTCAGTATATCTGCCAAAAGTTACACATGAGTGTAACATGTGTAACATGTGCAACATGCTTGGTCTTCGGCTACTCTAATGCCCTATACCTGGATCTCCCATCGAAAGATCTGCAGAGCTTGCATCGGATACAAGATGCAGCAGCCAGGCTGTTACCTAACTAGCCCCGTTCCTGCCACATAACACCCATTCTCTGGCTGCCTGTAAGATGGCGAGTCTGTCTCACAATTGACTTATTGGATGTCCAATGCCCTACATGACCTGTACCCAAGGTATCTGAAGCAGCTTCTGATTCCTTACTGCCCCACTCACTTCTATCTGCAGATGACGGACTATTAGCAGTACCTAGAATCTCTCGCTACCTCGCACAGTTCAAGAGGCTTCTACTCTAGAATCCTTCATAACCAAACTCAAGACTTACCTGCATTTCATTAATCTTCAAAAGTAAATAATTCTGAGTCTTGTTGGGAGAAAGTTACTATACAAGTAAAAGTAATAATAATAATAATAATAACAATAACAACAACAACAACAATAATAATAATAATAATAATAATAATAATAATAAAAAGAATAATAATAATAAATATTTCCCTTTGAGTTTTTAGTGTTTTTTAAAAACATTTTAATAAACAGTATTTTAGAGGATAAAGGAAAGATGTAAAAAAAATTATGGGGGATATCCAAGTTTGGTTATAGCAAGGGCATTAAAGTGACTTTAACTGATACCACTACTGTGTGTGTTCCTGCACCTACAGATGTGCTATGTGATAATTATATTCATTCACACATATAATAAAAGCTTGTTACTTTTGCAATGTAGTAAATGACCTTTAAGACTAATTGAAGATGCTATCAGAACAATTTACTTGATAATAATAGAGAAATTCCCAAATGTCCCACTACTGCAATGAATATTTAATACCCAAATGATTTGTACCTCTCCGACATACGGAATAATAATAACCCCACACCTTCACAGTTCTTTTAAAGGCTTACATTAGTCCATTAAAATCAACGGAGACAGAATCAAATCTTCTAATACAGCTACAGTAGTTTATTGTCAGAGATCATTTAGAGCAGATGCAGCCAAAACGTTGATCACAATCTACCAGTACCTCGCGGAGCTCCCACAGGTAGATGACGACCATTTGCTGGCTCTCAGCATTCCCAATTATGCATTGCGCAGGTGGCGGCTGATGTCATGACGTCAGCCGCAATGTGAGGAGCCTGTGCACCTGTTGGATCCAGTTAGGGATGACCATGGGTGGGTTATCCATTGATGGTTACCATCGATGGTTCCATTGATGGATAACCTAGATAGTGGGAAACCATCTGTAAGGAAACCATCGATGGTTTCACCCATTGACGGTCACCCCTACTTTAGTATTGAGTGAGACATGGGCCAATCAGGGCCCAGATGTGTGGCTTCATGGGTGTCAGTGGGCGAAGCTATGCTCCGTGTCCCAGCACCTAATAAAAAAATATTGGTTATGCTATGCCATCAATGGAGGCAAACCATCTGGTTCTCTCCATCGTTGGCAAAAGTATTCTACATTGGGCAAAAACCATCGATGATTAGGAATCAACGATAGTCGATGGCCGTACCTAGATCCAGTTGGATCTAGTCAGTGGTGTCAGGAAGCGGGACTTGGGAGCAGGCACAACGTGACAGCGGAGGAGCCAGGCAGCGAACCAGCGGGGAGCCTCTGAAGCAAGACAGCCAGCCAGCGGGGGGCCACTGAGTTGTTTTATCAAGCAAGCGGGGAGCCACTGAAACCGACCAGCATGAGTCCTGCACAGGGGTCTATTATGCACTGAGATGGGGAGACTGCACAGGGGGGCATCTACACATGGGGGGGGTACATTGCACAGGGGGCTGTTCTGCAGTGGAAGTAGGAAGAGGGGTATTCTGCACATAGGTGTATCTGTACAAGGGAGGGGGATCTGTACAGAGGCGGTTATTGCACATTGAGCTGTTCTGCACAGGGAGGGGGAGGGAGTATTCTGCACAGGGGGAGGGGTATTGCACAGGGGGCTGTTCTGCACAGTGAGGGGGAGGGAGTATTCTGCACAGGGGGAGGGGTATTGCACAGGGGGCTGTTCTGCACAGTGAGGGGGAGGGAGTATTCTGCACAGGGGGAGGGGTATTGCACAGGGGGCTCTTCTGCACAGTGAGGGGGAGGGAGTATTCTGCACAGGGGGAGGGGTATTGCACAGGGGGCTGTTCTGCACAGTGAGGGGGAGGGAGTATTCTGCACACGGGGAGGGGTATTGCACAGGGGGCTGTTCTGCACTGTAAGGGGGAGGGAGTATTCTGCACAGGGGGAGGGGGTATTGCACAGGGGGCTGTTCTGCACAGTGAGGGGGAGGGAGTATTCTGCACAGGGGGAGGAGTATTGCACAGGGGGCTGTTCTGCACAGTGATGGGGAGGGAGTATTCTGCACAGGGGGAGGGGTATTGCACAGGGGGCTGTTCTGCACAGTGAGGGGGAGGGAGTATTCTGCACAGGGGGAGGGGTATTGCACAGGGAGCTGTTCTGCACAGTGAGGGGGAGGGAGTATTCTGCACAGGGGGAGGGGTATTGCACAGGGGGCTGTTCTGCACAGTGAGGGGGAGGGAGTATTCTGCACAGGGGGAGGGGTATTGCACAGGGGGCTGGTCTGCACAGTGAGGGGGAGTGAGTATTTTGCACAGGGGGAGGGGTATTGCACAGGGGGCTGTTCTGCACAGTGAGGGGGAGGGAGTATTCTGCACAGGGGGAGGGGTATTGCACAGGGGGCTGTTCGGCACACAATTATGACAAGATTGTGTTTATTAATATTAATGTATTTTTTGTAATGTAGACATTACTATTGCTGCTGTTATTTAATGTTGCCATTACTAATGTTATTTCTAAATGTGTGTGTTATTATTGGTGGTGTTATTTGATGGTGTCATTATTAATGCTATTTTTAAATGTGATCGTTATTATTGGTGTTGTTAATTGACGCCGGTAGATCACCGGTAAATAAGTGAATAGAAAGTAGATCCCAGGTCCCAAAAATCCAGCCACTCCTGATTTAGAGAATGCAATACTGCAAGTGCCAACATGTTGTGACACCAGCATGCCTATACAGTATACAGTAGGTGGCAGTGTTACTTGAACATGTAGTGCCACATATAGATTATATATGTACTATCCCTGATAGTGTACTGTATATTTAAGTAATGCCCCCAATAGTATAGTCATGAGCAGAATTTTGCCCTTTTTTAAGATTGCAGTTTCATAAATACACCTCAAAGCACATGTTAATTACTCTCCCCCATAATGTTTGTAGAGGTCCAATTCTTTAAAATATAGATGCTCCAGCTTCATAGGTAAAATACAGCAGCTTAAAATGTACCACTATGTAGATATGCGCTCAATATATTTTGTTGAAATTCATCATGGTGGTGATTCAGACCTGATCCCTGCTGTGCGTTTTCGCACAGCGGGCGATCAGGTCCAAACTGCGTATGCGTATGCACCACAATGCGCATGCGCGCCACATGGGTACAAAGCAGATCACACGGGCGATTGCAAGGAGATTGGCAGGAAGAAGGCGTTTGTGGGTGTCAACTGACCATTTTCAGGGAGTGTCTGGAAAAATGCAGGCGTGTCCAAGCGTTTGCAGGGAGGGTTCCTGATGTCAATTCTGGTCCAGGACAGGCTGATGTGATCGCAGAGGCTGAGTAAGTCCTGGACTGCGCAGAGACTGCATAAAATCTGTTTGTTCAGCTCTGCTACACATGCGTTCGCACACATGCACAGCTAAAATACACTCCTCCTGTAGGCGGCGACTATCTGATCGCAGGGCTGCAAAAATCACCTGCTATCGATCAGGTGTGAATTACCCCACATGTCAGCATGAAAATGTCCACATGATCATAATTTCGACATGCAGCGTGTTGACATGTTTGTTGACACTAATCATGTAGACACTGATGAAATGTCGTTCCTGGTGGTTCAGTAAGGACTAACCTAGTTTGTTCAGTTTGGCAGCTCCAGTGGCTCCACCAATCTCCAGAATATCACTAAGCCTTACCCCTAACCCTCCACCTACTGTCTAACCTTAACCTTGCTACCCAAGCCTAACCCTAACCCTCTGCCTAGTGCCTACCGTCAACCCTCCATCTATAACCTAACCCTCATCCAAGTGCCTAAGCCTAACCCACCCCTCCCTCAGCCTCACTCTGCCCTCCAGTAGCCTAACCCTAGCGGCACGCTAACCCTCCCTTCCCATAGCCTAACACTCTCTGTGCTGCACTCTAACCCTGACCTTCCCCTCCCGCAGCCTAACCCTCCTGTAGCCTAATCCTAACCCTCTGCCTAGTGCCTACCACTAACCCTTCATCTAGAACCTTCCTCCAAGTGCCTAAGCCTAACCCACCCCTCCCTCAGCCTAACCCTAACCTCCCTCAGCCTAACCCTAACCCTGCCCTCCAGTAGCCTAACCCTAACCCTCTGTGCAGCACTCTAATCCTAACACTTCCTTCCCATAGCCTAACCCTAGCACTATGTGCAGCTCTCTAACCCTAACCCTCCCTGCCCATAGCCTAACACTAACTCTCTGTGCTACACTCTAACCCTAACCTTCCCCTCCCGCAGCCTAACCCTCCTGTAGACTAACCTTAACCCTCTTTGCAGTGCTCTAACCCAAACCCTCCCTCCCCGTAGCCTAACCCTCTATGTTGCACTCTATCCCTCCTCTCCCTCAGCCTAACCCTGCCCTCCAGCAGCCCCACCCTAACCCTCTGTGCCGCACTCTAACCATATCCCTCCCCTTCCGTAGCCTAATCCTAACCCTTCCTTCCCTTAGCCTAACCCTTACCCTGCCCTCTCTTATCCTAACCCTCCATACCGCACTCTAAACCTAACCCTCTCCTTGCGTAGCATAACCCTAACCTTCCCCTTCCACAACCTAACCCTAACCCTCCTGTAGCCTAACCCTAACCATCCATGCCGTGCTCTAACCCTAACCCAACTTTAACTTCCCACAGTCTAACCCTAACCCTTTCCACCCATAACCTAACCCACCGCTACCGCATTTTAACCCTAGCCTTCCGGCCTGTGAAGAATGTCGGTATTGTGACTATGCTGACATTCTGTAGATGTCGACATGATCCATATCAATATCACAACTGTTAACATTGCGGTGCCAACATTATGATTGTCAACACGATGACTGCATCGCATAGAACTGGAGACAGTGAAAAAGAATGGAAATCTCATAAGCAACACATAAAAATGAATCAGAAGCTGTTATAAAACAAGACTGAACAAAGGAAGGAAGGGAAGAAATTATATATTTGTGAATAGAATAAAATAGTTTTTAAATGTTAGCAGCTCTGAGACCGCCTTATCGGTCCTATATACTATCCTGGAAGAATTCTCTGAAGTTTCTTATTATAAATTGAACACATTGATAACAGAATCTGTAGCTTTTCCTCTTTCCCCAGAGTCATCATAGCCACTCAAAACTAAATATAAATTCAGTCGGTAGAATGCATCTCTAGAGATTTCACCAATACAGATCCCTCCTGATGTAACGCACACAATAGACTGTAACTACAGTACTTAGTGCTTTTTACAGCAATTTAACTCATTGGCGCCTTCCCAAAAATGTATATCTCTTTCGTTGCTTTTCTTATATCCTGCTACAATTTTAGAACCAGTTACTGAATCAACTACAGTAATTTTGTTTGTATGTTTAGAAGGGGGGCTACTTCCAAATTAGACAATTACAAACTCATTTGCCACAGCAGTGCACTTATATTTTGTAATAACTTCTGAATGATTGTTACTACTACTCATTTCTGTCTTCCCTCCCAAACCCCCTGTGCAGGCACTCCCGACATCAGGGAGCTTCTTCTGCAGGCCCTGTGTGCTAGATGATGACTTCCTAAAGCTCCACAACTAAATGGACACCAGCTCCAACAGCAGGGGTGAATTTTACACTAAGCACATGAGGCACAAAAGCCCATTGCCAGCTGGTCGGAAAAATCAGCAACAGGGACTGCTCAGAAGTGGAAAGAATTCCAGCCAGCAACTTTTTCCCCCAAGTTATTACATAGGACAGATGGACACAAAATCCTAACCACAGCAGAGGACGGGCAAGGGTACATAGGTGGAGACTGGTGGGCGAATGGCGGCTCCTCCCTGGTTGATGTCACCACACTGAGGGTGAGATGTATCAAGCCTTTTAGAGAGATGACTGGAGAGAGATACAGGGGTCTATTCATAAAGAAAGTGATAACAGAATTGTTACTTATCACTATAGATCGCATATGTTTGATGAATATAGACTGTATATGTATACATTGGTTGGGTATGTGTGACTGGCAGTGGCGGTCACAATACAGATGGTGGGATAATGGCATTTAGATGCCCAGAGGGGGTGGGGCGAGCGCAACGATGCCCCTTGCGGGCTCGCCACACTGTGGGCTCGGTGGCGAGCTGCGCTCTATTCCCACTCTATGAGTGTCGTGGACACTCACGAGTGGGAATAGTCCCTGTTGGTCGGCATGCCGACTGTTGTGATTAAGTCCAGGTATATCAGTTCATATGTGTTAATTAGCAGGTTAATATGCTTTATTGAAATTGAATAAGGAGACATATATCTGTGAGAAGAATCATTTTTTATAATATTCATGGGCAGTGACATGTCTCGGTGCATTATTATTTGTGATGGTTTCAAATGTTTCTTGAGACAAAAATTGTGAGGCCGCATGTGGTTTGATTCAGAATTATAGTGGAGAGAGACCATCACATGCATTAAATTGCCATTTGCAACACAGCTCCAATCTGAGCTGTAAATGAGCTCAGGGATATTGTAGAGCTGATTAAGTTATGTGCCACATGTAAATCGTATGAAAAAACATTTAGAGTAACTGAATGCCTTTTTTGACCTGTATTTAATAGAGTCATATGACATACGTATGGTATCCATCACAAGGATGAGTGCTAATCTCTAAGAAAAATGTTGTTTTTGTCAGTAACCATATTGTTTTGGAAATATTCAGTTCTGCAACAGTTTGTGACATGGTAACCTAGTTTCAATCAAGCTGAGTATGTGATCATGAACACTGTTGAATTAGTAAAGTGATGGCACATATGTGAACTGTAGCCAGGGTGTGTATTCTAATCTAATGCCACTGTAAGAAGTGCATATACTTTTGTTTTTCAAATTCAACCATATAACACATTATGTCTATACGGAGTGCACTAGAATAGGGACTGCTTGTCCTAGAGACACATAAGAAATACGCTGTGATTCCACTAATATGCTGTGATCCTTTTAGATAACAAGTTGATGTATTTACACATTTGTTTATTCATAATTTGATACTAGTAATAACACAATTGCTCATTCATGATTTAGCACTAGCATGAACACATTGGTTCATTTTTGAATTGACATTTTGGGAGATAGGGACATTCATCCAATATGGGTAATACTTACCTCAATGTCTGATACTAGATGTGTCTGAACACTCTCCCTTTTATTTTAGATTGATAAGAAATAAAAGCCCATTGCCAGCTGGTCGGAAAAATCAGCAACAGGGACTGCTCAGAAGTGGGAAGAATTCCAGCCAGCAACTTTTTCCCCCAAGTTATTACATAGGACAGATGGACACAAAATCCTAACCACAGCAGAGGACGGGCAAGGGTACATAGGTGGAGACTGGTGGGCGAATGGCGGCTCCTCCCTGGTTGATGTCACCACACTGAGGGTGAGATGTATCAAGCCTTTTAGAGAGATGACTGGAGAGAGATACAGGGGTCTATTCATAAAGAAGGTGATAACAGAATTGTTACTTATCACTATAGATCGCATATGTTTGATGAATATAGACTGTATATGTATACATTGGTTGGGCATGTGTGACTGGCAGTGGCGGTCACAATACAGATGGTGGGATAATGGCATTTAGATGCCCAGAGGGGGTGGGGCGAGCGCAACGATGCCCCTTGCAGGCTCGCCACACTGTGGGCTCGGTGGCGAGCTGCGCTCTATTCCCACTCTATGAGTGTCGTGGACACTCACGAGTGGGAATAGTCCCTGTTGGTCGGCATGCCGACTGTTGTGATGGTGAGGGTCCGGGATGTAGGTGCCTGTATTGTGACCGGCGGTCACACATACCCAACCATACACCGGTCACATAACTACATCCTGTATATATATATATATATGTACACACAGTGCCTTGCTAAAGTATTCACCTCCTTGGCTTTTTACCTATTTTGTTACATTACAACCTGTAATTTATTTATTTTTTTAACCTGAATTTTATGTGATGGATATGCAAAATGTATATAAAAAATAATTTTTATAAATACAAATTTGAAAATTGGCATGTGTATTATTCACCCCCTCAAAAGTTCTGGTGCAACCAATTACCTTCAGAAGTCACATAATTAGTGAAATGAAGTCCACCTGTGTGCAATCTAGTGTCACATGATCTGTCAGTATAAACACACCTTTTCTGAAAGGCCCCAGAGGCTGCAACACCACTAAGCAAGAGGCATCACACCATGAAGACCAAGGAGCTCTCCAAACAAGTCAGGGACAAAGTTGTTGAGAAGTACAAGTCAGGGTTGGCTTATAAAAAAATATCCAAATCTTTGATGATCCCCCGGAGCACCATCAAATCCATCATCTTCAATTGGAAAGAACATGGTACCACAACAAACCTGCCAAGAGAGGGTCGGCCACCAAAACTCACAGACCGGGCAAGGAGGGCATTAATAAGAGAGGCAGCACAGAGACCAAAGGTAACCCTGAAAGAGCTGCAGAGTTCCACAGCAGAGACTGGTGTATCTGCGCATGTGACCACAATAAGCTGTACACTCCATAGAGCTGGGCTTTATGGAAGAGCGGCCAGAAAAAAGCCATTACTTAGTGTTAAAAAAAAGAAGGCACGTTTTGAGTTTGCCAAAAAGCATGTGGACGACTCCCCAAATGTATGGAGGAAGGTGCTCTGGTCAGATGAAACTAAAATTGAACTTTTCAGCTACCAAGGAAAACGCTATGTGTGGCGCAAACCCAACACATCCCATCACCCCAAGAACACCATCCCCACAGTGAAACATGGTGGTGGCAGCATTATGCTGTGGGGATGTTTTTCAGCAGCAGGGACTGGGAAACTGTTTTGAGTCGAGGGAAAGATGGATGGTGCTAAATACAGGGATATTCTTGAGCAAAATTTGCTTCAGCCTGCCTGTGATTTGAGACTGGGACAGAGGTTCACCTTCCAGCAGGACGATGACCCAAAGCATACTGCTAAAGCAACACTCAAGTGGTTTAAGGGGAAACATTTAAATGTGTTGGAATGGCCTTGTCAAAGTCCAGATCTCAATCCAATTGAGAATCTGTGGTCAGAATTGAAGATTGCTGTTCACAAGCAGAAACCATCCAACATGAAGGAGCTGGAGCAGTTTTGCCTTGAGGAATGGGCTAAAATCCCAGTGGCAAGATGTGGCAAGCTCATGGAGCCTTATCCAAAGCGACTTGCAGCTGTAATTGCCGCAAAAGGTGGCTCTACAAAGTACTGACTTTAGGGGGGTGAAAAGTTATGCACGCTGAAGTTTTCTGTTATTTTGTCCTCTTTGTTGTTTGCTTCACAAAAAAAAAAAAACATCTTCAAAGTTGTAGGCATGTTCTGTAAATTAAATGATGCAAACCTTCAAACAATCCATTTTAATTCCAGGTTATGAGGCTACAAAACATGAAAAATGCAAAGGGGAAGGGGGGGGTGGGTGAATACTTTAGCAAGGCACTGTATGTACTAAGTCTTGGAGAGAGATAAAGTGAATGGAGATAAAGGACCAGTCAATCAGCTCTTAGCTGTTACCTTACAGGCTGTGTTTGACATTTAATATCTGGTTGGTTGGTAGTTTATTTCTCTACAGACCCCTAAATCACACCATGGTTTAGCAGGCATGTGCAATTTGGCAATATTACAATATTAAAATCAATTAAATCCCACAGTGTGAAATTTGTAGTAGTAGACATGCTGCAATCTAATGAATTTGCAGTAAACTAAACAAAAAGAGGAAAATAGAAAAAAAAAAAAACTTTGAGGATTTACATGTACTTGCCTGTCTTCAGGACCACCGTTGATTATCCACCAACACCAGCACCAACTGTGATTGATGATTTTGATGGACCAAGCCACATCATCCTCACCGAGGTCCAGACAGCAGAGTCAGCAGACGACACAGCAGAAGCTACTGTAGAAGACACAGACCACCCATACCAATGGTGGAACAGATAATCACAATCTTTGGATACCTTCTGTAAGATATAGATTAAAATCATGAAGGTTTAAACTAGAGATGAGCGGGTCTGGTTCTCCGAGAACCGGACCTACCCAAACATTGCAATACAAGTCCGGATCCTAATCTGGCTTGGGACTTCCTGCCTTACTCGGATCCCAAAGCAAGACCGAACGTCATCTTCCTGCTGTAGGATTCTTGCTGGTTTTGGATTCTATAAAGGTCCCCAGTGATCAGCGCTATCTTCACTCCGGCTGTGGAGAGTGTACTGGACAGACGTGTTCATCAGTACTGTGTTATTTTGGCGTGGGGCGGGTGTAGCTGAAAGGAGTGCTCTGTGTCTGCTCTGCTGTATCAGTTGGGGTGCTCTGTCTGCTGTATCTGAAAGGGGTGCTCTGTACATACATCCAAAGGGCTCTGCCCATTGTTAATTAAATTAACCCAGTAACATCCAGGGGTTGGTGTGTCCTATCAGTATCAATCCAGGCAGAGGCGGAACTCCGGGAGGCAATGGAGTCGGCTGCCGTCGGGCTCCTGGCCTGAAGGGGGCATCTCGCCTCTGGTCTGTGCCGGCCGTAATGAGTCATGCCTGTATGCCCGTCGGCCGCGATGTCCCTCCAGCGCTCACCTCTTCTGCGCGGTTGCAGTGGCTGTAGGACTTGGAAGAGGAGTTGTTGCTGCTGCAGCTGCTGCGGGAGGGGGGACACATGCGAGGCACTGCATACTTGCCCACCCGCTTCTGCTGTCCGGGGACTCACTTATCTAAAATGGGAGGGTCCCTGGGGACGCGCTCCGCAGCAGCAAATCAGTGAGGAGGTGGAGCCTTACCGCCCCGTGTACTGGTTGCGTGCAGTGCCTTCACAGGGTCCCGGCATGATGGCGCGGCTCCCTGGAACAGTGTCACGAAGACGGTGCGTCTCTGCTATGGCCGTATTTCAGGGGGATCCAGCGGCTGGCAGGTGCGTGTGTGAGCGCCGTTGCCTATATGTGGTTGCTGTGTATGTGGGGAGATGAGTGCCGGTGACTGTGTGGGCACGGTGCGGGGGGAGAGGAGTGAGCTGGTTGCTGTGTACATGCTGCGGAGATGGGTGGGGGGGGGTTTATTAGAGGTGAGCAGCCACCTACATGTGTCACACTGGGCTCAGACGGACTGACCCCGGTCCGGTTCCCCTGTACCCTGGCCGGCTATGAGTTCCAGCAGCACAGGAGGGACTTTGTCTCGGAGATGGAGACTGCCTCTAAGCCCCACCCCCTCGTGGATATAATGCCGCGATTCGCGGGTGCATGGGGAAGGGGGTGGAGCCTAACATCATGAAGTGCCTTACACATATCAGTGACCTGCTGTTGCTGTAGCCCAACAGGTATTGTTTATCCAGCTTTATTCATCTCTCTCCCCTCACTGACACTCTCTCTCCTCCTCCACCCCCCCCCCCCCACTTGGATCCCCTCCCCCTGTCTTCCTGACTATCCCTCTCTCCCCTCTCTATCTTCCTGACTCTCTCTCTCTCTCTCTCTCTCTCTCCCTCGCTGACACCCTTTGTCTCCCGCTTGGTGCCCCCCCCCCCCCCTCCCTCTGTCTTCCAGGCTCTCTCTCCCTCCCTCACATTCTCTTTTCCTCGCTTGTTCCTCCCTCTCGCTCTGTCTACCTCCTGACTCTCTCCCTCTCTCTTGCTCCCCCTTTTCTATCTCAGTCTCTCTCCCTCTCTGACACCCTTTATCTCTCTCCCTCACTCGCTTCTACCTCTCTGTCTTTCTCTCTCTGACACTGTCTTAAGCGCTCTCCCTCTCCCTCTCTAATGATAGCAACAGTGTACACAGTCAGTTTTATTGGTGGGGGCCCCCACACATTTGTTGCCTGGAACCCCCACTAGCCCTAATTCGGCTCTGACTACGTCAGTCGTTGTCACTCCTCCCCTTGGCACCCCCACTGACATACGCGATGACTGTGGGCACCCCCTTCCCTCGCTGACACCCACGATCACTGTGTATAAGTGCTCTACCTGGCGCAGTGTGAGTGATGTACTGCGAATTTGGTACTATTATGTGGCCACACACCCTCCCCCACAAAGCCACACCCCTAAATTTTTGCACCGTCTATTCTTTCAGTATGGTGGGGGGCACCAAAATGTCTACTTACAGCTTTGGTGCAAGTGTCATGTATACTACACAGCCCAGCAACATAGTCACCCCTTTCCAACACTTTAGTAGTGTCCACATCAAGTCCTTGTTTTTATATTTGAATAATTAATAAGAATATTCATTCCGATGGGACCCAGAAAGGGACAGGTAGGACCCCAATTTTTAAAAGCGAGGAGTCCCTGGGACCCACTTTTTTTTTTTCTCAGCGCGGTCACTGGGGAGCCACAGCCGCAGCGAGCAGCTCTTCTCCTGCAGTAACTTCCTATGGGGCTCTTTCTCCGTACTGGTCCGCAGGTAAGTAAGCGCTCAAACTGTATGGTGCATGCAGTGGTGCTGGAGCCCGGGCAGGTTGCTTGTGTATGTGAAGGGGGGATTGTGTCTATTATAATTTATTGTGGAAGCTTATATTTGCTAGATGAGGGAGGGGGATTGGTGGAAGTATGTATATGTGTGGGTGGAGAGATGGGATCCACAATAGACGACAGTTGTCTATATTTGCTGGGATGGTAGTAATGGGGGTGATCTATAATAATTGCAACAGTCAATATTTGCAGGGGTGGTGGGCTATTATCATTGCAGCAGCCTATATTTTCTGTAGAGCATATGTGTGTGGGGCGGCATATGCATGTGTGCTATATATAGTGTGTGTGTGTGTATATATATATATATATATTTAGAGACACACACATGTGTATTTGTGTGTCTATTACTGCACACACACACATGGAAAACTTAACTCCCCCATAAAAATCCTGCATTTGCCCCTGCGAGGCGGTGTTGTGATTAGAAGAAGCAAAACCGTGCTCGCCTTGGATTCACTCTGGTCTGCCCCCCTGCTGTCAGACCTCCGTTGCTTCATCTCCCCCCGTTTCCCCTTTGCTAAGTCCTTCTGCCCAATTGGATCCCTCCCAGCACCCCCCCAGCAGCACACGTCAGCCCACGCATGCGCAGATAGGATTCCGGGTCAGTAAACTCGAAGTCCTATCATCACAAAGAACAGCTCTTACCGCAAGAGCTGTCCTCTGGAATTTTCTTCAAGCATACGCCGATATGCTTGCAAAGAATGGCGGACATAGTTATAGTTGACAAGATAACTATTCTCTCTTGCTCTCTCACTCTCTCTTGCTCTCTCGCTCTCTCTTGCTCTCTCGCTCTCTCTTGCTATATATATATTTTTTTTTCTTGTGGAAATACAGGGGTGGGGGGGCACCAATATTTATCTTGCCTCCGGGCGTCTTGGAAGAACTTACGCCACTGAATCCAGGGGTGCTCTTTCTGTTCTATCTGAAAGGGGTGATCTGTCCGTCCATCCAGGGGCTCCGCCCCAGTGTAAAATTAAAATGATAAAATCTTAAAACAAAAAGCCTAAAATTATAATTATAAAAAAATATATATTTTTGTTGCTTGTGCTGTACCCCAGTGTACTATACAATTTTTATTTTATTTTCATAAGTACTGTGACATTGCCGGTCAGACCACAGTATATTATTATTTCCTACTCATACACGTATTGTGTGACGCTGTTGGTGAAGGTCAACCGCAGTGTTCGACTACCATTTCTGACTCATACACATATTGTGTGACGTTGTGGGAGAAGGCGGTACCACAGTATTATATTTTATTTCCTACTCATACACATATTGTGCGATGCTGTTGGTGAAGGTCAACCGCAGTGTTCAATTACTATCTCTGACGCATACACATATTGTGTGACGTTGTGGGAGAAGGCGGTACCACAGTAATATATTTTATTACCTACTCATACACGTGTTGTGCAACACTGTAGGTGTTAAATTTTTTGTACTAATTGTAGTGTGTGCTGTACCCCCATTTAGTTCGTGTTTGTTGATACTCGATAGATATGGTGGACAAACAATTGAGAGGAGAGGCATAGATGACTTAATTCAGGGCATGTAAAGTCAAAGAAAAAGTAAACGTAGGATTAGTAAAATCAGATTAGTGCAATAATATAACCCAAAAAATTGTTGTCTATGCATTAAAGACTGTCACCAATGCCCCCAATGATAAATTACAATTTTTAAAATCAAATTAAATTAAATTACTAATCAATCTTTCCTTCTACTACATACATACTCTACCTCCCTTGGGCCCCTGATCTAGTTATTGATAAAGATCTGTGTCAGACCATTTTTGCTGATTATGGTTTCTTTTTCTTTTTCAATATTTACAAAGAGCTAAAATCACATGATTTGGCCTTTTTTTTGTTATTAACCTCAATAGCAATTTCCAGGCAATTTTGACCACAGTACAAACAATGAAAAATATATATTGTACAATATATATGTTTAAATGCTGTAATCATCTGTACAAATTATTTTCAGCCTCAATGTAGGATCAGTTTCTGAAAGTTATGTTCGACCTGGAGAAGGTTCCTCTTCATCCAGCTTTACACAAAGTATGTAGTACCATGTAAAAAATGATTTACCAATATACACAACTTTTTATTTTTGTATTAATTCAACATATTTCCACTTTATTGCAGACATCATGGCAAAGGGAGAGCAATTGCGCCGAGTTCCGAATGCAGCTCCCTTATATGGAATTCAAAACCTGCAAGATCCGATGCTGGGGGATGGCCAGACACAGTTGAAAGCCAATCCCGGGTATCCCGGGCATACTGGGATTGACCATTTTTCAATACCGATACCCGGGATTGAAAAAAATGGCCTGGGGTTGGCCGCTGTGCGATGCCTTTGCACTTCTGCGGGGGGGGGGGGGGGGGGACTGATATGCGGGGCAGACTAGCCCTGTGCTGAGCATCCCTCCGCATGTCAAGGAAGATGGTCGTAGCTGTGCTAAATTTAGCACAGCTACGATCAACTCGGAATGACCCCCAATGAGCACTGCACTGCACACACTCCCCTTCAGTAATATACATTATATGTCCATCATGTTGCAGCAGCTTTTAGTAAGTGGGGATAATCTAGGGATGGCCATCGGTGGGGGTGTAGTACTGGTGACCGGCGGTCTCCTGACCGCCGGTCAGCTTACCGACGCCGGGATCCCGGCAGCATACCGATGCCGGGATCCCGGCGGGGAGGGGCGAGTGCAGCAAGCCCCTTGCGGTCTTGCTGCGCTCGCCACGCTGCGGGCTCGGTGGCAACCTGCGGTCGCCATGGGTTCTATTCCCACTCTATGGGTGTCGTGGACACCCACGAGTGGAAATAGTCCCTGTTGGTCGGCATGCCGACCATCGGGATAGTGAGCCGTCGGGCTCGTGGAGGAGGTCATGTGACTGTCGGTCAGCTGACCGGCGGTCACATGAATACCACCCATCAGTGGGTTATATATCGATGGTTACCATCAATTGTACCATCGGTGGATAACTTTGATGGTGGGAAACCATCTGTAAGGGAACCATCAATGGTCACCATTACTTTAGTATTGAGCTAGCCGCAGGCCAATCACTGCCGCGGGCGTGGCTTCACTGGTGTCAGGGGACGGAGTTATGCTTCGTGTCCTTGACACCCTGGAGAACAAAGAAAAAAAATATTTGATAGCTCTTTATCATCGATGGTGGGAAATGTCAAAGTCGAAAAATATTGTAATACATGCCCCATGTACTAACCCCATGCACATGCCCGCTGCGCGTGCACTCGCTCTGCCGTGCTTGCGCATATCCGCAACTTGCGTAACGGAGCTTTCCACGGCCATGCGCCTTGGCGCGTGGTATGCGCATTTACGGTAGGGTTTGTGAACGCATAGAGGGTTATTAGAACATAACATATTTAACCCTTATAGTGCACATTGTACATATAGCCCCCTGCACCACATCAGAAAGAAATAGCTGTTTAAAATAGTAACAGAACAAAGGGATTCACCTTTACAGGATAGGAGGGGACAGAACAAGGTTACAAGGTGGTGTTTGGTGTCCAGCTGTAGGGTATTTTAAGGGAAACATTCTGGTGTTGGTTTGAGAAAGATCGCTTGTTCCTGCGTATAGTTATGTGCAAAAGTAGAATATGAACATTGACTGTGTTTACTGTGTATTGTGTATGCGGGGGGAGTCCACAGGAGACCACCCACAGGGGCAGTTGGGGAGGGACATCGCCCACCTATTCAAATCCACCTATGACCTCTCCTGTAATGTAAATGACCATCCCTGTGTCCAATGGACAAAGAGATTACAGTATCCATTGTGTTATGTTTTGGATGAAGTGAATAAAGAGAGCCTACAGCAGGCTTAGTCAGACAGAAGGCTCACAACGCTATCTATCAGATGGCGGAGGACCGGATCTGGGTTGCGCTTGCGAATATTCTCACGTACGTACATTCTCTGTAGCCATTATTCTGTTTAGATTTACTTGTTAGTCTGTAGTGTATAACTTGTATTGTTTTATCTTTTGGAATCAATCCACGGAGGCCTTAGAACCCTGTGGTTTCAACTACAAACGGTGTTGTGTTTTCACTTTCCTGCCTGGGTTTTAAAGTAGATTAACCTGTTTAAGGTGTATAAGCATTGTTAAGGTGTACGCACTGTGAGTACTTTGTATCGCTAGTGCTACTTAAGGTTTAAAGGTATTACATCATTACAGTACTCTGCTGTTAAGGGTTTAAAGTATAAGCATATCATTACATTGTATCATTAACAAGGTTTTAAGGTGTATTAATTGTGTGTGCGCACACTGTGTGTGCTTTGTACCCACAGTGCGGCGTTTGTACGCTGAGTGCGTATACGGTACGGGACTCTGTGCGCAAATAGCGTACGAAGTACGTAGCGTGAGCTAGCGACCGCAGCAGCTCCATGGTAAAGGTGTGTTTAAAGGTATAGCTTTATGGTTTAAGATAATATCAACATTATCAATTGGCGGCTCTCACGGGATATCACGCTCTTAATGATGCACTGTACATTACAAACGCGGCTGTAATTGACCGGCTAATGATGGACGCATCGCAAAATGCTGGCGAAAAAAAAAAACATCCACGTTAATGTATTGTTGTGGTATCAGTAAGACGCTGATAGGAAATTTTAAGGGACAAGGCGTTTCTCATAATATTTAAGATGCTAAAATGTATTTTTATTGTTGCAAAACAAGGTTCAAAGGTCATATTGTGTTTGATTCAGATTGGATTGTTTATCTGTTTAAGTAGGTTTAAAAGCATATTTAAAAGTTTGCATAGCTTTGATATAGTTTTATTTTTAACTCAGGCCTAAAATAACTTCAGGGGCTTGCATGGTGTGTGAATTCTTTGTGACAAAGGAAGCCGCATGGTTTGTCCTCCATTTTGGACTAACCACATGGCCTGTCCACCATTTTGTGTAACCCTCATGGATGTGGAAGGGGGAGGAGCAGCGGCCATTTTGGGAAGGTCATTATTTTCTAAATGGCTGATTTTCACTGCCCGGAATAATCAGCCATCCTTGGTCAAAAAGAAATCACCATTTATGAGTTACCAATGCATTTATTTAACCCATGCCATAGTCAATTACAAATAGTTTCAGATGGGGCTTAATAAAAGTTAATAGTAAGATGAATACGTGATGTAAGAACCACATACAGATATAAACAAAGTTGTTTTTTTTCTTTACCTCTAGGATTCAGTTAACTCTGCTTGTTGTAAGATAGCCATTGAAATGCAAATTAACCTGTGTAACTGCTTTTTCTAAGCAGTGAAAAACCACCTTTACAGACAGCCAAAAGCACAGCGTTCATATGCAAATTAGAAGCACTTAATGAGTAGTGTGGGATTTGTAGTTCTGCGGACGTACGGCCTTGGTACACATGTCTCGGACAGCATTTGGGACTGCGTACGCAACGTAAAGGCGTACACACGTGGCGTGTTTATGCAACGTGCGTACAGGTACGCCCACTAAATACAAATCACACAATAGCATTGTTTCAGTTTAGGCGATACGGTAGCCACGCGATAATAGCACAAATTTGTTCAGTTTCCAATATTTAGTTTAAAAGAAACCTTCTCTTACTGTGTCACCTCTGGGACTAGACTGTTTTATCTGAATGAAAGTTAATTTTCTGTACAGAAAAACCAAAAGGTATATATGATTGAACGAGCGTGAGTGTGCAAACAATAAAGGTTTTGGACCCAGGGAATTCGGGATCCCGTAGGAGACTACACCAGTGGAGTGGACACTTGGTGGCGTGAGATTGGCTTGCTCACGTTAACATTGATAAGAGTACAAAGGAGCAAGGTAGCAAGTTTACCACAGACCAGTAGGTCAGTGAAGCTCTGAATACTGCGGCCTGAGAGGTCAGCAGAGAGATATCGCAGCCCCGGGGGTTGGCGAGATACCCATATAGGCCCGTTTGAGGATACGCTCCGGCTGAGGTTTCGCAGCCTAAACAATCGATTCCGTTGGTCGTACGGCGGATAAGTAACAGTTACTTATACGCAGTGCGATTGTACCGCGCGTTAGTGTGTGCAATAGTTAGTTCAACTTGATACCCATTACGCCATTTGCGTACAATCGCGGGATCATAGACGCTAATTGTATACGCAACGTGATTTGTGTAACAGTTTTTTTATTTTAAGGGAGTTTCGCTGGTCACTCAGGAAATCTCCAACGACTGATATTTACTGGGAAGGGTAAGTCACTCCCACACACTCTCAGTAAATAGAGGTTACGCAGGGCCCTAGGTTGGGTACGACCAGCACTGCGGACAGTGTGTAGGTGTATTGGCCAACGTGGGCGAGAGTGGGTGAGAGCACTCGTTGAACTTTCACCGTTGCCTTATATTGAGTATTTTGGTTTTTGTAGGATTAGCCGAGAGAGTAATACCTGCAAATATGGGGGCCAGTTGCTCAAGTAAGGGACGATCAACCAGGGTTCAGGTTGAAATTCCGCGGCCTAAAGGGTCAGCGAGGTACATAATGTGTGAGAAATATGGATCTCACACAGAGGTTTTATGCAGTGAATGGGAACGTATGACTGCGGAAGATAGGGAACCGTTCCCTAAGGTAGGCAGTTTTAGTCCTGAGGTGTTGCAAAATTTAAGGAGAAGGATATGTCTAATAAAATCCAGAAAACAAAAGATTAGACATTATGATTGTTTACATTTATGGCAACAGGAGGGTGATATGCAAAGGGGATTGGCTCAAATAGCTGGTTCCAACCCTAGCAGGAAACTGATAGCAACTGCACCACCACCACCGTACATTACAGGAGAGAAAGTGGCTACAGAGAATGGCGTACTAATATATGATAAGAGTGCACTTAATAAATGTATTAATACTAACCCGTGCAAGTTGTATCCCATCTTAAACTTCCCTCAGGACTGCGACCAAGAAGATGAGCCCATCACGATATCGGCACTCTCTCTAGCAGCCACCATACAAGATACCCAAGTGGGCACGGCCCAAACAGTAAGAGCAGTAGCAAAGGCCCCTAGCGGAGGGACAGGTGAGGTCGTGTCCACAGGTAAGTACGGTACAGTACACTATGCAGAGACAATTGCACCTCACATTGTAGAAGCAACCCAGAATGATGTAATTGAACTGAATCCTGTCAGGGTGATCGCAGTCCCCAATGGGAAGACTGACGCTCTGGGAATCACTCCCGTCAGGAACATTGCTATGCATTGCCCCTGGTCCCGGACAGAATTGAGGACAATTATGTCTGAATTTCCCGATCTCAGGAAAGATCTAGCCGCATGTCAGAGGTTTATTAGAGAACTAGGTAACGCCACCGAACCCAATAACAAAGATTGGCGGACAGTGCTACGGGCATGCTTGCCCTCTAATATTGACCCTGTGAAGTTCATTGCTGACTGTAAATTAGATGCAGAGGTACCTCTCACTGATGAATACAATCAGGAGAACGTAAAACAGATCAATCTGCAGTTAGGAGTATATTTCCCAACTGTTGTCAAGTGGAATAAAATCTTCTCCATTAGACAAAAAAGAAGGTGAAACGGCTTCTGACTATTTCCATCGAGCACTGCAGGAAATGGCTAGATACACAGGGGTCGCGGACATTAAGGAAAATGTGCATCATAGGGAGGTAGCGGTGTCCGTATTAATGGACGGTTTAAAAGAAACGTTGAGAACAAGGGTACAAACCACTCAACCTAGCTGGAGAGGTATCTCGGTGGCTGCATTAAGAGAGTCCGCTATTGAGCATGATCGGAACATCATTAGGCACAGGGAGTCACAGGGGGATAAGCTGATGACAGTAAGTATAAAAGCCCTGACAACGAAGCCACATCAGCCTAAACCCCAGACCCCTGATGGTAAGTCGTATGTGGCAAAATATTATAAATGTCAGAAGGAAGGACATTACGCACGGAACTGTAATTTTAAAGACCCACATAAGGTATATCGACCCCCTAGACCAGAACATGACTCACAGTATGACACACGTAATTGGGATCAGGGATAACTTCTGAAAAATTATTGGCCACACCTGTAGTCTGCAGCCAGTGAAGTTAATTGCTGGCCTTGGAAGTGAACCTGAGGTCACAGTTGATGTAGTTGGTAGATCATTCCTTGTAGATACAGGGGCGGCCAGGTAAACTCTGTAATTTATCTTTAAAAATGTTTCCTCTTCATCTCGGACGTTCACCGACAGAACTACAGCTCAAACGTCACATGTCTACTCGGTCTTTTCAGAGGTCTGCCCAGCCCCAGTATATCTCACCAGCATCATTGTGCCTGGCCATGCACAGAGGGTGGAGAGTGGAAATACTGGTGGAGGAAGACTGTGCAGAGATACCGATAGACATGATGGTGTGACAGCCTGATGATGAACGCAAATCTGACAAGTTTTCTTTTTATCACTCTCTCTTTTTATTTTTTTCATGTTCTACGGATGGTTAATTTCACACAACAGTTAGACACATGGTAATGCAAGATTTATGTTCCCTACAGAAAGGTCGCTGACTCGGTAGAGGAAATCATATCACTGGAGTGTCTGTTGCGGGAAGGTTGAGACGGCACCTGAGCACTGAGAACAATAAGACCAGAGGCGGTTGTCGCACCAGTTTTTCTTTTTCCCTTTTATTATTTTCTCCACCTCCCATCACCCTCCTTTCCTCCCCCCTTCTCATTCTTTTCCTCTTCCCTTAACAAGATGGAATTACCCCAAGAGACTGCATTCTGGGTTTTCCTGTTGACCCTGTTGGTGACCAGAGCAGTCTGTTTCGGTGAGAGTACCAGAGAGGTCGAGAAAGGATCTGGAATGGGTTCTGATGGCAAGGACGGATTTGTAGAATTCCAAGAGCAACACATTCACCGAGCAAAGGCGAGTATCAGAAAACGATCTGGTAGTCAAGAAACTAGGAGACACTGTGAAGGGTTATTGGCTGAAGAAAATTGTATCTGTAGAAATTGTGAAAACATAGTTGAGGACGGGTGCATCCAGAGATGTCAGTCCAGCCTTAATATCAACATGGACCGTCATCCATTGAGTGACTATCACTCATTAGTGGGTAAGGTTTTAAACCAAACAGAATGCTGGGTGTGCTCACAAGTACCTCAAGGTCAGAGCAAGTCAGGATTAGTACCGTACCCTTTAACACTAGATGAGGTACTTGAATTAAGGGATGGGAGACCGGTGGACAAGAAATGTAATATTTCTAGGACTCCTAGTTTGAAGCTCCACCAATATCATGTGGATAGGTCCTTAGTATGTTTCAACATTTCCAATCCCCGAAAGCCGGGAAATTGGGAAGTGACATGGAATAACCAAACCATGGCATTTTCACAGAGAGCCGACAGAATGCCCGTAGACTCAGAACTTATACGCCAAATAGCCAACGGTGGAAGGTATTTTCGGTATAGGTATACTCTAGGAAGTAGGACCATGCGGGTTGGAGAAGTATCTCCAGGGTACTGTGCGCATATCATACAGCCTGATACGTGTACTGAACAGATGAGAGAGTTAGGGATAGGATTTTTCACCTGGAAGGTTTGCAATATGGTAATGTCATATTCTGTCCCATATGTTCTCCCCGATGATGCATATTTCATATGCGGGAGGAAGGCGTATAAGTGGCTTGCCCCAAACTCAGAGGGATTGTGTTACATTGGAAGAGTGTTGCCAGAAGTAATGACCATAACCCATAATAAGATGAAAGACATTCACCGCAATGCTCAAGCTCCTTACACTCACACTCACTATGAACACATCGTTAAGAGACACCTTATAGATAGGACAGAGCACGCAGCCTCTGATTTGATCCACGAATCCATCGGGATTCAATTCCTACTCGCGTTAGATATCACCCGTACCGCCAGAGGAATTATAAATTTTAGGTATATTCATGCGCTAGCGAACCTGATAGATAATATCACCGAGATGTATGATGACACCTTCAGGTATACTGGGAGGGAATTGCAAGCTTACAAAACGGAACTGATCCAGCACAGGATGGTTCTCAATTACATCACAGTGGTGACAGGCGGGTACTGTGTCACCTTGGCAACTCAGTATGGTGTAAAGTGCTGCACGTACATTACAAACAGCACTGACGACCCAACCGAGGTCATAGATCAGAAGATGGACGATATCTTGCAATTGAAGTGGGAGTTCAGGAGGATACACAACCTTACCCTTACTGCTGTGAGTAATGAACTGACCGGCTGGGTCTCATGGTTGAACCCATGCAATTGGTTCTCAGGTTTAGGAGAATGGGCTCAAAATGTTATCGTGAGTGTAGGAAAGTTTCTCCTTTGTATCCTGGGAGTTGTCATAATGATTGGCTTGATATTCAGGTGTGTTCCAGTTTTAACGCGGCGCAAGAGCAGTACCAAAGTGATGAGTTTGAGGAGCGGGGGCATTGTTACAACAACTGATATAATTTATGACCCATCAATAGAGACAATGTTGTGATAAGACTTGATTCCACGGTCCGTTTCTTTCACCCGTTTCTCCTTTGTTTTTCTCCCAAGCAAAAATACATCCATTCGGAAGAAGACTTTGATGGACATTCTACAGACTTTGATGGACATTCTACAGACTTTGATAGACACTCTAAAGACTTTTTAAGACTTTTTATGGACACTTGAAAGACTTTGATTACCACCCACAGCAAGGATACACCCATCCGGACAAGACTTCAATCAACACCCAAGGACGATTGCACACATTATTATGTGAATGTATTTGTGATATGTTTCTTATCTTCATCTCTACAACCTTCAGGTAGTGACACACATAGTTGACAGGTGATATATATATCCACATATTAGCATTCACATGTTTTTCCCCTCCATGTGTCATCAACTAAATGTGCACCCCATTTGTTGGAACAAGAAGCCGAAAAGAGCTCGGTAGTGTTTGTTGGCCCACTTACAGACCCTTAATACAGGATAAGAAGGATTTAATGTATACTTCGCAATACCTTGAAGCTTATCTAGAACATGTACGGCACGATGATACATGCCCCTCAGCCATGAAATTGATACATACATGCTTTTACTATCCCACTAGGCCATACATTTCCCGCCTACTCCTCTCCTCTTACTATACAATTATTTTGTAGATTGTATTGTATATTTTTCCGTTGAATGTTTAGATAGTGGCAGTTATTGTTGACTGCCAAAGGGTGGACTGTCAAAGTCGAAAAATATTGCAATACATGCCCCATGTACTAACCCCATGCACATGCCCGCTGCGCGTGCACTCGCTCTGCCGTGCTTGCGCATATCCGCAACTTGCGTAACAGAGCTTTCCACGGCCATGCTCCTTGGCGCGTGGTATGCGCATTTACGGTAGGGTTTGTGAATGCATAGAGGGTTATTAGAACATTACATATTTAACCCTTATAGTGCACATTGTACACATAGCCCCCTGCACCACATCAGAAAGAAATAGCTGTTTAAAATAGTAACAGAACAAAGGGATTCACCTTTACAGGATAGGAGGGGACAGAACAAGGTTACAAGGTGGTGTTTGGTGTCCAGCTGTAGGGTATTTTAAGGGAAACATTCTGGTGTTGGTTTGAGAAAGATCGCTTGTTCCTGCGTATAGTTATGTGCAAAAGTAGAATATGAACATTGACTGTGTTTACTGTGTATTGTGTATGCGGGGGGAGTCCACAGGAGACCACCCACAGGGGCAGTTGGGGAGGGACATCGCCCACCTATTCAAATCCACCTATGACCTCTCCTGTAATGTAAATGACCATCCCTGTGTCCAATGGACAAAGAGATTACAGTATCCATTGTGTTATGTTTTGGATGAAGTGAATAAAGAGAGCCTACAGCAGGCTTAGTCAGACAGAAGGCTCACAACGCTATCTATCAGATGGCGGAGGACCGGATCTGGGTTGCGCTTGCGAATATTCTCACGTACGTACATTCTCTGTAGCCATTATTCTGTTTAGATTTACTTGTTAGTCTGTAGTGTATAACTTGTATTGTTTTATCTTTTGGAATCAATCCACGGAGGCCTTAGAACCCTGTGGTTTCAACTACAAACGGTGTTGTGTTTTCACTTTCCTGCCTGGGTTTTAAAGTAGATTAACCTGTTTAAGGTGTATAAGCATTGTTAAGGTGTACGCACTGTGAGTACTTTGTATCGCTAGTGCTACTTAAGGTTTAAAGGTATTACATCATTACAGTACTTTGCTGTTAAGGGTTTAAAGTATAAGCATATCATTACATTGTATCATTAACAAGGTTTTAAGGTGTATTAATTGTGTGTGCGCACGCTGTTTGTGCTTTGTACCCACAGTGCGGCGTTTGTACGCTGAGTGCGTATACGGTACGGGACTCTGTGCGCAAATAGCGTACGAAGTACGTAGTGTGAGCTAGCAACCGCAGCAGCTCCATGGTAAAGGTGTGTTTAAAGGTATAGCTTTATGGTTTAAGATAATATCAACATTATCAGAAACCATCTGGTTCTCCCCCATCGATGGTAAAAGTAGTTACCATCGGTCATAGACCATCGATGATTTTGAATCATTGATGGTCGATGGCCATCGCTAGGATAATCCTGCCATGCTCCTGACAGCTGGTTTGGTGCTGTGCACTTCTCTCAAAACTTTGACCCCTTTGAGAAAGGTGCACAGCACTGAAACAGCTGTCAGGGGGATGGCAGGATTAATGGAATGTGTATTACTGGATTGGATGAGATCGCATATGATCTAATAATTATACTTTATTAATTACTCATTTGTATTATGTGGATTGTGCTGGTCCTTCCACCTATTTGACCCCTATGTGGATCAGAGGATGGTTGTGGTTATAATAATTATATGAGACCGCCCACTCAATTTTTATAACTAAAGTGTAGTGTGATTTCCGTATTTTGTAGATAGATAGATAGACAGATAAAGATTAAAAAAAAATTGTATGTTTATTATAAGAGAATTATCAGTGAAAACGTACAAAATGATCTAAACAGTAACAGTTTTCATTGGCATGAGTAACAAAGAGACAAACATCCCTTACAATGAATTATCAGAAAATAAGATAATATAATAGTTGTCAATTGGAAAACAGATGGAAAGCGAGAGGTGAAAAGGTAGGGTCATGTCGCTGAACATTTCCATAGAGTACCATGGAAACAAGGAGGGGGCTCTCTACATTCCTACTGTGGCTTACAATGAATCAATAGTAGTAGAATTAGACAGGTATATCCTTTATCTAAAATGTTATGTACTGTACAGTATGTAAACTGTGTACCAGTATATGCGTCAATTGCCTTTAGAGGCGCCTGCATCATTTCCACCTTATGTCTAGTCCAGGGCAGCACGGATGGTGTAATGGTTAGCATTACTGCCTCACAGCACTGAGGTAATGGGTTCAATTTCCACCATGACCCTAGCTGTGTATATTCTCCCCGAATTTGCGTGGGTTTCCTCCGGGTACTCCGGATTCCACCCACAATCCAAAAATATACAGGTAGGTTAATTGGCACGCAACAAATTTAACCCTAGTATGAATGTGTGTACATGTGATAGGGAATATAGATTGTAAACTCCACTGGTGCAGGGACAGATGTGGATGGCCAAATATTCTCTGTAAAATGCTGCGGAATATGTGTGCGCTATATAAATAACTGGTAATAAATGAATAAATAAATAGTCCACTCAGTTGTTATATTCTCTTAATTTATATCAGCAGCAGGAACGGTTCTAGGCACGGGCAAACCAGGCAGGTGCCCGGGGCACTGCAGTCTGAGGGCATGGCCGCAGTCACCCTGCAGGCTCCCGCCTCCCACCCGCACCCCGGCTGTAGCCGGCACCTTCCATTCAGCGGCAGCTGCCAGAGGCCGGAGCTCACTCCTGAGCTCCGCCTTCCAGCTCAGACAGTGTGAGCTGTGTGGCACTATTGGAGAGATGTCATGACACCTCTCCCATAGATCCGAGGAGTGGGCACTACACACAGGTCAGCAGCTGTCCGGAAGCAGGAGCGGGGCTGGTGAGTATTGTTTTGTTTTTTTTATTTGTTTTTTTTATTTGTTTTTTTTAGTGTGTGTGTGTGTGTGTGTGTGTGTGTGTGTGTGTGTGTGTGTAAGCAAGCGGCGCTACTAGTGGGCATCTCTACAGGTAGCATCACTACAGGAGGCATCTCCACTGGGGCCATCTCTACTGGGGCCATCTCTACAGGGGCCATCTCTACAGGGGCCATCTCTACAGGGGGCATCTCTACTGGGGGCATCTCTACTGGGGGCATATCTACAGGGGGCATAACTACAGGATGTCTATCTACACAGGGGCATAACTACACTGGGGGCATTTCTACTGGGGGCACTAGTAATGAGGGCATTGCATAACAGGCACTTATGTGCAATGTGTATAAGAGTCTACCTGGTGCAATGTGTGCAAGGGGCTACCTGACGTAATGTGTATAAAGGCATCTGCTCTACTGTGGTGTAATGTGTGTAAGGGGCTCTAACATGGTATAAGGGGTTCCTACTGTGTGGTGTAATGTGACTGACGGACACGGCTGTGTGGTGTAATGTGAATTGATACTATTCTGTGGCCATGCCCCTTCCCTATGAAGCCACACCCCTATTTTTACGCGTGCCTGTGATGCGCACTAACCATGTTTTGCCTGAGGACACTTTCGCCCTTGGCACCACAAGGTCTAGAACCGGCCCTCAGCAGATATATTTATACAGGCCCTGATTCAGTAAGGATCGCATCAGCGATAGTCAGGAAACTGTCCATGCTCAGGACCCATTCTTGGCATGTGCAGAACAGGTCCTGCGATCACATTGCACTGATTAACAGGCAGAGGCATTAGCGGGGAGGGACGGGGATGGGCCCCCATTTTCCAGAAGGGGCGAGGCCAATTACTGCATCGCGAGATGCAGTTTCCTTGGCCACACAAGCCATCCTTACTCAGCCTGTTGTCATAGATGGTCGTAATGGTCATTCCATTTGCAATCTCATAGCTATGCACCTCCTCCTGCATTTGCATTGCTAAGGATTGCTGCGAGCAGCTTTGCAAATGCAATCCTTTCTGAATTAAGCCCTCAGTACACATATGCATATTTAAAATGAACAGTGATAACAACAATCAGTCAGGTACTGATTAACATATAATTGACAAAACACAAAAACACCAAATTCACATCACTATCTAAAGGACTCACCAGTGATATCCATAGAATACACTGGATATCTAATATTCCACTTCAGAGAAGGGTAAGCGAAATATTTGATGATAACAAATAAAAGCACAGAGGAGTATGGGTAGCGGACAGGCATGAGAGTAGAAATCTCCTTGGAATCCCTCAGGCGACTGCAGCAATGGATAGAATAAACACATTTGATGAATAAGCACAAAAGAAATGCTGTAGGAGCCATGACAGGAGCAGTACATCACAAAGAATTCCTAGTGAGAATGAGTTATTATATAGATATCACCCGTGTCGGACTGGGGCATGTAGGGCCCACTGGGGGAATACAGTGGTAGGGGCCCATGTTTAGGGGTGTGGCCAGTCTCTACATTGGTTTGCCTAACCATTTTGCAAGTGTTGGTCCCCTAGATAAATATATACAGTAAATACTGTAGTGCAGTGATTTTTAACCTTTTTTTACTCGCGGCACACCGAACAACATTTTAAAATTGCCAAGGCACACCATCAGTTCCCCAACAGAAAAAAACAAAACACACACATTGGCCCTCATAGTAAAAAAAAAAAAAAATCCACACATACATTGGCCTATACAGAAAAAACAATCACATTGCTCCCCACATACATCCTATTGCTCCAAACATAAATCAATCACATTTTTCCCCACATAAATCCTGTTGCTCCCCACATGAATTATGCACATTATTCCCCCCATAAATCCATAAATTCTTATTCTCCCCACATAAATCCTATTGACATCCTATTATTCCCCACAGGAGAAATAAAATAACAAATATTATCAGCTGTCCTCCTCCCTGTCCCTCAGTGGCGGGGGCTGTTCATAGTGGAGTTCTGCGAATACTGAGCAGCGGGTGGTCGGGCAGGTGTGGATGTGGGTGGGCAAGGAAAGCTGTGTATGCAGGCAGGAACTGGAAGATGTGTATGCAGGCAGGTGGGCTGGCTGGGTGGTGAGACGGGGCGGCTGTGACCTATGATATCACATCGTTTTCAAGGCATAGATCACGGCCAGAGCATGACTGATCCTCTAAGAAGAGCCCGGGCCAACAGTTCACTCTGAAGGTGCAGGAAGCTGCTCTGGCTCCGCGGCACACCGTGCAACTGGTCGCGGCACACTGGTTGAAAAAGCCTGCTGTAGTGCATGCATGATAATGTACTAGATTACTAACAGTACAGTCTGAAACCTGATCCCTAGAGGAGGGGGTAGGCCCCCAGGCTGTGGGGCCCACCGGTGGTTACCCCTGTACCCCTGTGGGCCAGTCCAACACTGGATATCACACTCCACAGATTTTATGGAAGATTTGAATATTATTGTTAAGCAAGCTACAGAATATTCCTTTGGAGCAATATACCATATTCTGAAGTGGCCATAGTTCTATAAGGTATATTTGGGTTCTTCAATTTTATAAGCTATTTGGAATTTAGCATGGGCGTCATATGCACATGGATTACTACTAGTCATTATCATTATATGTACTTAGACTTATATCTGTTGCAAAAGATACACCTCCCTAAAAGCATATTTGCACATATGCGGTTGCACACATGAGAGCAGAGCCGTAACTAGACATTTTGCATTTTGGTGCCCTGTGCCAGAAATAGAATTGGTACTCCCCCATAATTAAAACAGGGACAGGGTGCGGCGAAGGCGTGTTGAAAATATACAGGGGAGTGGCTTCAAATAATACCAATTCATATTATGCTGCACAATTGTCTCCATTATTCAACATTATGCCACACAGTAATGGCACTTATACACATTACACCAGGTAGAGCCGATTATATACATTATACACCAGGAATAGCCCCCTATTACACATTGCACCAGGTAGAGCCCCTTTTACACACTGCACCAGGTAGAGATCCCTTTTACACACTACGCCAGGTAGAGTCCCCTTTTACACATTGCACCAGGTAGAGCCCCCTTTCCTTTTACACATTGCACCAGGCAGAGTCCTCTTTTACATATTACACCAGGCAAAGCCCCCTCTTACACATTGCACCAGGTAGCGCCAACTTTTACACATTGCACCAGGTAGAGAACCCTTTCCTTTTACACATTGCATCATGTAGAGCCCCCTTTTACACATTGCACCAGGTAGAGCCCCCTTATACACATTGCAACAGGTAAAGCCCCCTTTTACACATTGCACCAGGTAGCGCCCCCTTTTACACATTGCACCAGGTAGAGACCCCTTTCCTTTTACACATTGCATCATGTAGAGCCCCCTTTTACACATTGCACCAGGTAGAGCCCCCTTATACACATTGCAACAGGTAAAGCCCCCTTTTACACATTGCACCAGGTAGAGACCCCTTTTACACATTGCACCAGTTAAAGCCCCCATTCCTTTTAAACATTACATCAGGTAAAGCCTCCCTTTACACATTGCATCAGGTAGAGCCCCCTTTCCTTTTACACATTGCCCCAGGCAGAGCCCTCTTTTACACATTGCACCAGGTAGAGCCTCCTTTTACACATTGCTACAGATAAAGCCCCCTTTTACACATTTCACCAGGTAGAGCCCCCATTCTTTTTACACACTGCACCAGGTAGAGCCACCTTTTACACAATGCCCCAAGTAGAGACCCATTTCCTTTTACATATTGCACCAGGCAGAGCCCCCTTTTAAAACAGGGGTGTGTGTGTGTGTGTGTGTGTGTGTGTGTGTGTGTGTGTGTGTGTGTGTGTGTGTGTGTTATACTTACATCCACCTCCGTAGCAGCTGCTTCCACCTGCTGGCCTTTCACCAGCGCTCTACTCTTCTCCTGCTGTGGGCACACAAGAGGATATCAGGAGGGGTGAAGCATAGGAGGTACAGGATGCTGCCAGCTGCCTGTGTGAGCAGTAGCCGGGATAGTACAGCAGCAGTTGTGGCGGGAGCACGGTCGTGCAGGTTCTACTGGCAGTACTGCGCCCACAGGCCCTGCATGAGAACAATTCTTTACTGACTGTGCATACATGAGAACACAATTTCCCTCCCCCGTTCTGCCCGCCATGTATTAGAGGGATACATACGATATACTGAGAGACAGGATGCCAGCTGTCAGTATACCAACAGCAGCATCCCATCTGCCGAAATCCCAGCAGCGAGTCCCCTCGCGGGCTCACCACACATCGAGTCAGGTGGCGAGCATCGCTCACTACAGGTTCTATTCCCACTCAGTTGGTGGCGTGGACCCCCCAACTGAGTGGGAATTGTGGGCAGGTGTCGGGATTCCATCTGTAGGTATATTAATGGGTGTTGAGATTCCGGCGTTGGTCTCCTGAACACCAGGATTCTGACAGCCAGTAGAGTGACTGCATCCCATATTACAGTATGTCTAGATATATTTGTAAAGTGTGACACAGAAGAGATATTAATCCATGTATTATAATATATATGTATGTACTTTCAAATATAGGGGCATATGTATCAATGTTTGGAGAGAGATAAAGTGGAGAGAGATAAAGTACCAACCAATCCTAACAGCTTACAGGCTGTGTTTGACAGAAAAATGACAGGAGCATGCTTGTTGGTACTTTATCTCTCTCCAAGATTTCATACATATGCCCCATATTAGGGTGACATAATTCAATCTGTGATCTATCTATAAGTGTTTGACTTGTAGATATGTGTATGTGCAAAGTGACGGTGAGAAGTGACCTGCAATGACCTGCAAAGCAGTTTGGTAAAACGTCCCCATAATATGAAATATTTGAACCTCTGCTCCCATTCTGAATGGATTTCCCATATAATATTTGCAGCAATTATGGAACGGGGCCTAGGACTGTTACTGGGGGAGTATGGAACAAGGACAGTAGCTTGAGCAAAGCATTGATGCTAATGATATTGATTCTCTACCAAACCATGAAATGTAAGGAGGACTCCAGATAATTCTGTAATGTTTGAGAGACTTAAATAATGGGGGTAATTTGCATGAAATAATTGTTTATTTGAAGCTCAATGGAATATGCTAGCGCCATATAAATATTTACAAATAAATAATTCTTGGTAATTAATATCACTATTGGGCCTCCACAGGAATGAAAGATGAATCCCATTTCATAATATGCCAAGGAAAATGTAAAGTCAAACTCCACAATGATAATATATTTATTGAGTGAGAACATACTTATCAAGCGACATTTCTTTTGATCAAGAACAACAGTATCTCATGGACTCATACCTCACATGTTTCACCGGCCATTGTATACCATCTATATAACAGTTTGAAACACGTTAGGCTTATCTCATGGACTCATACCTCACAGATTTCATTGGTCATTTTATACAATTTCTAATGACCAAGAAGAACACTCCTTCCATGCACTAGATGTTACCAGGACATTGGTATTCTCTGATGTGCTTATCAATCATCATATCAGGTAGGCATTCTACCATATGGTAGTCCAGGGCTGTAACTAGGTGTGTGCAGAGTGTGCTCCACACATACTGTAGCGCTGCAGGGTTGGCAGCACTTGTCAATTATTAATTATATCATTAATTTCACATATAGCTTCCCCCTTTTTGAAGCCTAGCATCTCCTGACCGCCCCTGTCTCCTACCCCTACCCCTTCTGTGGACACTCGCTCAGGTTAGAGGAGAGGAGATTCCACACAATACGGCGTAAAGGCTTTTTCACGGTAAGGACGATACGTGTTTGGAATTCCTTGCCCGAGGGAGTTGTAATGGCCGACTCAGTCAACACCTTTAAGAATGGGTTAGATAAATTCCTAATGGATAAGGATATCCAGGGTTACGGGGCATAGTCACGCACTATGGTTATTATAAAAAAGAGGGGTAAAACGTAACGGCAGTCAGCAACTTCAGTCAAAATTTTATCCAAAATAATCTTGCATAGGAGACCACAAATAGGTTGAACCCGATGGACAATTGTCTTTTTTCAACCTTAGATACTATGTTACTATGTTACTATGTTACTAATACCTATACAGCATTCATGGACTCGACTTGTGAACTGTTTGTTGTTAAGTTGCACTGTCCTTTATTGCATTTTGGGATGCTGATGTGCCCAGGATTCGAACCCCGTTGCTCATGACACTGCAGTCGGACACTCTATTCATTGAGCTATCTGCCCGTGCATAAAAACCTAGAGAATTCCAAGCTGGAGAGTTTTAACTATTTGAAGCTTACCTTGTACTTTGTGAAGGGGTGATCAGCTTTGCGGCTGGGTAGATCTACAGATGGATCCGCACTCATCTAGTGAGGGCTCTATCGCAGGCGTGCACTCCTGACGGGACTAGGCAATCCGGCGCCTAGCCCCGCTATGGGAGTGCACAGAGACGTTCCCAATAAAGTGAATGGGGTGCATGCACGCCTCAGATGCAGCGATGGAGCAACGATTAGTGTGGATCCATTTGTATGTTGAGCGCATGAATGTGGTATACAGAGGATTTGTGCCCAAATCCATTTTCTTGCAGTGCTCTATAAATGTGTGTAATATAAACTGTGTATATATGTGTATATATATATATATATCCAACGTGTGTCCGGCTCTCCAAATAAATATAACAGTTATGCATCGGGTGCCTCCATAAGAGATGAGATATAAGTGGCAATGGGATGTGGCACTCCTGACGACCCGTACAAGTAAACTCTCACATCAGCATATATTAACAATGTTTCATTGCTTTAATGCCGCAATTTTGTCAGGTCAAACAAACAAAAATAAAGTCTTACCTTATATACCATTACACCCCAGTGATATGCGGCGTCCGGAAGACGGATCACCCACCCGCTCCCGGTGGCGCATAGCCGCTGACATCATCAGCGGTGATTCATCAAGTGCAGCCCATCACCATGACAACCACACTCACGATGTATACACTGCATATAAAATACATTAATCAAGATTGTACATATGTTGCACCATGGCAACCATAGCACAATAGGATAACATCTCCGGCCACAGATGGAACTTGTAATTGAAATATATATTTGCACAAACATCAAATTCCTTAATGCTACACACTGATATAACCATGAGGAAATACCAATGGTAGTTTAATATATCCCGACAATCCCAACCTAAAAAAATCAGGATGGGAAAAACACCTCACTTTAGACTATCATAACAACCACCAAACCTTTATGGGATAGTATATAACCTCCAAAAAGAAGAGAAGGCAGTTTTACAGTAGACTAGATAAACCCAAATGCTCGTTTAAGCCATTGGGATATAACGTGCTCAAACGGTATATCCAGTGAGTTAACAACTGGAGCAACCTTTGGCCACGATTACCACCCCTGATAGATGCCACAACCTGGTCAATTATTCTGTATCGTAAAGATACCAAAGGATGACCCGCTTGATGGAAATGCCTCGCCACTGGCTGCTCACTCATACCCTTGGCTATGGCCATTTTAATTGCTGACCTGTGGGCTGCCATACGTTCCTTGAACATTCTCTCCATTTTCCCAATGTATGACAGCCCACAGGGGCATACATGTTGGTATATCATAAACCTAGAACTACATGTAAGGGTGTGTCTAATATAATAAGTACGGCCAGACTGCGGGTGTTGGAACGTATTACCCGGGATCATAAATTGACAGGTAGTGCACATGCACCTGATACACCCTCTGCACTGGGAGGTAATCCCCAAGTTTTTATCATAATCTGTAATATCCGTTCTTACAAGTATGTCTCGTAAATTGTGCTATAGTTGCCATGGTGCAACATATGTACAATCTTGATTAATGTATTTTATATGCAGTGTATACATTGTGAGTGTGGTTGTGATGGTCTGCACTCGATGAATCACCGCTGATGATGTCAGTGGCTATGCGCCGTCGGGAGCGGGCGAGTGATCCGTCTTCCGGATGCCACATATCACTGGGGTGTAATGGTATATAAGGTAATACTTTATTTTTGTTTGTTTGACCTGACGAAATTGCGGGATTAAAGCAATGAAACATTGTTAATATATGCTGATGTGAGAGTTTACTTGTACAGTCGTCAGGAGTGCCGCATCCCATTGCCACTTGTATCTCATCTCTTATGGAGGCACCCGACACATAACTGTTATATTTATTGGGAGAGCCGGACACACGTTGGAGATATATGTGAGTTGCTACGTGGGCACACTTCAGCTTCTCTAGTCAAGGCTTCCCATTGTTGTAACGTCTATTATATCCGTCAGTGATCGTCAGGACTCAGCCTGCATGGATGTGATAATCAGTTTTTAATTGGACTTTTTGCACAATTTGAGCACTTTACACTTTATAACATTGCACTTTTTGGCACTGCACTTTTTAAGTATATTGCATTATTACCAATCGAGGGGGTTTTAATAAGGAGACTCCAATTTTGATTATCATTTTATTTTCTTTGATATGGACAATTAATACGGGACTTTGTGCAATATGGCTAAATCTGCACTATCACAAGACAGTAGTGGACCAGCATTTACCAATTACCCCATTGGCGACATACAGTACATAGTTACTCTGAAGCTGAAGCAGAGGATATATTATACACAGAATTGTTAAAGGATCAAAAGGAATCTACAACAGCGGAGGATTTATACCATGAGTTGATCAAAATTAAACGTAAAGAATTTGATTATTATTACCACTGTATATCGCTTTCGGAGTACTACTGAGCCCAAAAAATTCCACGTGGGTTGCGAGTTAAGAACTCTCCCACTATAGGATGAAACGATCCTCAATTTTGCCGTAAATGAGTGGGGATTTTAAATACATGTTCTATGATTCTGATGCTTATAATCATAGAACAGTCCACTAAAGAGATGAATGTGTTAAAAACTAAAGTGGCAGAGTTTGAAGGTTTGCATAAGGCAGTATTGGAGTCTGACACCTCAACCAATTGGTATGAAAAAAATCAATAACCAAATACAATTATATAAACGTGATCTAATAAAATTTAAAGCCCAGAAATGTAGCAAGGTGGATCTTGATTACATAAACCATAATGTGTATAGGTGGACGAATCCACCATCCAAAATGGACCAGAGACAACCATTCTTTAGAAGACGCTGGCGGAAAGAGCGCAATTTGGAATCATCTAATGAGTGTACATCTACTGGCAGTGAATCTGAACCCACAGCCAAAAATTCCAATATGAGTCACCCTTTAGGGGTAATGACCAGGACCGGGGGCCCCCGCGGGCGAGTCACCGTCCGTACACCAGACGGGGTAAGCAATGGCAGAGGCAGAGGAAGAGTAGGGCGTCCTCCAAAACAACAGAGACCCTAGTGGTCAATTTGTCAGATTATGAACTTACTTTTACAGAAACCCAGGTGTTATCACGAGGACTGTCATTCATCCCTACATGTAAACAAGATCCTTTACAATGGGATGTGGACAATTATCGTTTACAGAGACAACTGAAGTTAAGGGAATATTTAGCAAAAAGTCCACCAGCTGCCAGGGATACATCTGAAGTTCCGGCTAAATTTAAAAAAATCTTACCTAAATCCAATTTTGAGCCGCAGTCTCAAAATGCATTCATTTGCACCTTTATGCGTTTATTGGAGGAGCAGACGGAGCAACATATTACAAAATTGGCTAGTATGCAGCCTAACTTGACAAAGAGGGAGAAACAGGCACTTGATCATCTATTGACACAGAAACAGCTTATATTCAGGCCAGCAGATAAAGGTGGAGCGCTGGTAATCCAAAACATTGAGGATTATAAATTTGAGATTGAGCGCCAACTACAGGATATGTCAATTTATATGTGCCTGACTACTGATCCAACTAAGGACTTCAAGGAGGAATTGAAATCGTTATTGGAATCATCTGTGAGAGATGGGGTGATCTCTAGTACCATAAGGGATGCATTATTACCAGCTTATCCACTTGTGCCAGTTTTATACACTACCCCCAAAATCCACAGGTCAATGATTCACCCACCCGGACGTCTGATTATTTCGGCCACTAAATCCCTGTTTCAACCAGCAGCATTGTTTTTGGATGCAATTTTCCAGGCTTGCATCCAATCCCACCCGTGGTTTTTGTTGGACACTAGTACCCTACTTAGAAAGGAAAATTATATAGATAATAACCAGCGCTGCTCCTGAGGAAGCTGGGGTACAACAACCCAGGGAAGCGCGTTGAGCCTTAAAAGACATTCTAATTCATTGCGGACTCTTTATCATGACCTGTTGGACACTAAATGGACATCATACATCCTCCAGTGGAAAGCTCCTAAAATCTTTGCACAGTTCGAGGACACCCCTAGGGCACTTCCATCTTGGGACATTGTTGTGTGCTCATTCATTGGGGACTACATCTCGTCGGGCAACGCCAGCCATTCATGTGCCTACAGGAGGAATCCAGAGAAGGTCCTAAGTCCATATGGCGAAATCGCATGGAGTCAGATATGCAATGTACTCTAATTAATGATACCTGCTCAAATCTTTTTAAACCACTATATACTAATTAAAAATATATTTTATACTTACCGTCTAGCATTATCTACAAATTCATTTTTATACATTATCAGCCTGGTTATTCTCTATATTATTTACCACGTACCTAGTGTACACACAGGGGCTTCACAACCCCCTTATCTTTCCAGCTGCTTCACAATACAGCGCACACACATTTTTTTTCTATTTGTACTTAGAAAGTTAAATTGCCTACCCAAGTTCGATGAAGATGTTTTGCTCTGCAGTATTGATGTACAGAGTTTATATACGGTAATACCGCACGATCTTGGGATGATGGCTGTGGAAGAGTTTTTGAAAGGACACCCGTTGTACAATGGCCCTGATCTGCAATTTTGTTTACAACTTTTGCATATGATATTAACAAAGAATTTTTTTCTGTATGATGGTCAGATGTACCTACAGCACACCGGTTGCGCTATGGGGTCATCGGTGGCCCCTGCATACTCAAACATATTTATGTTTGAGGTTGAACATAATATCTTTTTTTCAGATCTAGAGGTGGCTGGCAATATATTATTTTACTGTCGATACATCGATGACCTACTATTAGTATGGAAGGGGTCCCAACAACAATTGGAAAATGTATTTGATACCCATAATCAACTAAATCATCCTATTAAGTTAACTTATACCATCGATAAGGAGGTGATCAATCATCTAGATGTCCAGATCTCACTCAAAAAGGGAGTGATTAGTACATCATTGTTTGCTAAAACTACCGACTATAACAACTTATTGCATTTTAGTAGTTTTCACCCTAAGCCCCTTAAGCAAGGGTTACCATATTCTCAGATACTTAGGGTCAGACGTATTACGTCTGACCTGAAGGTAGCTGAGATGCAAATGGGTCAGATGATTGATACATTTTTAGTTAGGGGTTATCACCCAATTACACTCCTGGAAGCTAAAAATAAAGCCCTGCAAGTTGATAGATCTGCGTTATTGTCAGATGAAACTAGGAGAAAAGATAACCAACCCATGCTTCCAGTGGCGTAACTAGAAATTTTTCTCCCCCAAGCCAAAAAAATCTTCGGCGCCCCCCCCCCCCCCCCCATCCCCCATAATTGGCACTAGCAAAGGGACAAACATGTGCGCGCCTCAAAAAGGGTGTGTGGCTTCATTGAAATGGGCATGGCTTCGCATAAAGGGGCGTGGCATTGCAGGAAAAGGGCTACCTTATTCCCCAGTTTTGCAACCTGCACGCCCAGACATTAGCCACCACAGGAAAGAAAAATAATTCATGCCCCTTACATTATTTGTCATTTTTCCACCTTATAGTAATGCCCAGTATACATTATGCCACATACTGCAATGGCCCTTAGACATTATGCCGCACACAATAATGCACATGACACAATATGCACACACCGTAATGCCCCCGACACATTATGCCACACACCGTAATGCCTGTGACACATTATGACAGGAATCGCAATGTCCGTTATACATTATGCTACACACTGCAATGCCCCTGATACATTATAGCACATACAATGTCTGTGACACATTATGACACACACCGCAATGACCCTGAGACATTATACCACATACCACAATGCCCGTGGTATACTATACAACACACCGTAATGCCTGACACATTATAACACACACCGCAATGTCCGTGATACATTATGCCACACACTGCAATGACCCTGAGACATTATACCACATATCATAATGCCCGTGATATAGTATACCATACACCGTAATGCCTGTGACACATACCGCAATGCCCGTTATACCCTATGCCACACACCGCAATACCCGTTATACATTATGCCACACTGCAATGCCCCTGAGACATTATACCACATACCACAATGCCCGTGATATAGTATGCCACACACCGTAATGCCTGTGACACATTATGACACACACTGCAATGTCTGTGATACATTATGCCACACCGTAATACCCGTTACACATTAAGTCCTACAGTAAGGCTTCTAATTACTGTTAAATTACCTGCTCGTTGCCAGGGGTTTCATGCTCTTGGTTCCATGCACGGTGCCAGGGGTTTTCATGCTCAGGGTGTCATGCTCGTTGCCAGGGGTTTCATGCACTGGGTGTCATGCTCGTTGCCAGGGGTTTCATGCACTGGGTGTCATGCTCATTGCTAGGGGGTAGTGCTTGTTGCTAGGGCTGTGCTCCCAGTGCCAAATATGCCCCCAGTGCCAGATATTCCCCCACAGTGCCAGGTACTCACATGCCCCCAGTGCCAAATATAGCCCCCCCCATGTGCCAGGTACACATATACCCCCCCAGTGCCACATATGCCCCCAGTGCCAGATATTCCCCCACAGTGCCAAGTACTCACATGCCCCCAGTGCCAAATATAGCCCCCCCCATGTGCCAAGTACACATATGCCCCCCCAGTGCCACATATCCCCCCAGTACCAGATATTCCCCCACAGTGCCAAGTACTCACATGCCCCAGTGCCAAATATAGCCCCCCATGTGCCAGGTACACATATACCCCCCCAGTGCCACATATGCCCCCTCAGTGCCACATAAGCCACCTCCCCCTGTGCCGCATATGCTCCCCCAGTGTTCCTCCGCTCACCCCGCTGTTTTGTGATGGAGGGACACGGAGGACGCAGCGCGCGCCTCTCCTGTGTCCCTCCTGGGTCTCCGGCGGGTCTGTTAAAGGAATTGCCGGTTCGTGAGCCAATCAGAGCTCACGAACGGCACTTCCTTTATTAGACCCGCCGGAGACCCAGGAGGGACACAGGAGAGGCGCGCGCTGTGCCCTCCGTGTCCCTCCTTCACAGCAGCGGATGGTTAGTGAGAGCAGATTGACATGCGGACGCTCGTCCGCATGTCAATCTGCGCTAAAGCAGTGGTGGCGCCCCCGCAGCCCCTCGCCCCCAAGCCACCGCGAGGGCTGCGGGGGCAGTAGTTACGCCACTGCATGCTTCTATGGGTGGGTCAATATAGTCCAGCCAGCCAGGGGATCAACTTAATTTCTAAATAACTGTGGCCTATAGTGCAAAGTGATCCAGACCTAAAGTTTGACCACACTAGATTAATGTCATGCTACAGAAGGAGGAAAAATGTATGAGACATACTTGTAAGAACGGATATTACAGATTATGATAAAAAATCGGGGATTACCTCCCAGTGCAGAGGGTGTATCAGATGCATGTGCACTACGTGGCAATTTATGATTCCGGGTAATACGTTCCAACACCCGCAGTCTGGCCGTACTTATTATATTAGACACACCCTTACATGTAGTTCTAGGTTTATGATATACCAACATGTATGCCCCTGTGGGCTGTCATACATTGGGAAAATGGAGAGAATGTTCAAGGAACGTATGGCAGCCCACAGGTCAGCAATTAAAATGGCCATAGCCAAGGGTATGAGTGAGCAGCCAGTGGCGAGGCATTTCCATCAAGCGGGTCATCCTTTGGTATCTTTATGATACAGAATGATTGACCAGGTTGTGGCATCTATCAGGGGTGGTAATCGTGGCCAAAGGTTGCTCCAATTGGAAACTCGCTGGATATACCGTTTGGGCACGTTATATCCCAATGGCTTAAATGAGCATTTGGGTTTATCTAGTCTACTATAAAACTGCCTTCTCTTCTTTTTGGAGGTTATATACTATCCCATAAAGGTATGGTGGTTGTTATGATAGTCTAAAGTGACGTGTTTTTCCCATCCTGATTTTTTTAGGTTGGGATTGTCGGGATATATTAAACTACCATTGGTATTTCCTTATTGTTATATCAGTGTGTAGCATTAAGGAATTTGATGTTTGTGCAAATATATATTTAAATTACAAGTTCCATCTGTGGCCAGAGGTGTTATCCTATTGTGCTATGGTTGCCATGGTGCAACATATGTACAATCTTGATTAATGTATTTTATATGCAGTGCATACATCGTGAGTGTGGTTGTCATGGTGATGGGCTGCACTTGAGGAATCACCGCTGATGACGTCAGCGGCTTTGCGCTGCCAGGAGCGGGTGGGTGATCCGTCTTCCAGACGCCGCATATCACTGGGGTGTACTGGTATATAAGGTAAGACTTTATTTTTGTTTGTTTAACCTGATGAAATTGCGTGATTAAACCAGTGAAACGTTGTTAATATGTGCTGATGTGGAAGTTTACTTGTACAGTCGTCAGGAGTGCCACATCCTATTGCCACTTGCATATATATATATATATATATATATGTATATATATATGTATATATATATAGGAAAGGGCATCATAGCATGGGATCTCTCTGGATCAGTTTTGTCGTGCCTCTTCCCCGAGAGGCATGCGCCTTATGGGGGTAATTCAGAGTTGATTGCAGCAGCAAATTTGTTAGCAGTTGGGCAAAACCATGTGCACTGCAGGTGTGGCAGATATAACATGTGCAGAGTTAGATTTGGTGGGTTATTTTGTTTCTGTGCAGGGTAAATACTGGCTGCTTTATCTTTACACTGCAACTTAGATTTCAGTTTGAATACACCCCACCCAAATCTAACTCTCTCTGCACATGTTATATTTGGACCCCCCCCCCTCCCCCTGCAGTGCACATAGTTTTGCCCGACTGCTAACAAATTTGCTGCTGCGATCAACTCTGAATTAGGCCCTATGGGGGTCATTCTGAGTTGATCGCTAGCTGACATTTTTCGCAGCGCAGCAGCCAGGCTAAAAATCTGCATTTCTGCGCATGCGTATGCACCGCAATGTGCACGCACAACGTACGGGTACAAAATCCTTTGTTGTTTTGCACAGGTTCTAGCAAAGTTTTCAGTCGCACTGACGGCCGCAAGAAGATTGACAGGAAAGGGGCGTTTCTGGGTGTCAACTGACTGTTTTCAGGGAGTGTTTGCAAAAATGCAGGCATGTCTGAAAAAACGCAGGTGTGGCTGGGCATTTGCTGGGCATGTGTATGACGTCAAATCCGGACACGAATAGGCTGAAGTGATCGCAAGCGCTGAGTAGGTTCAGAGCTACTCAGAAACTGCACAAACTGTTTTTGCAGGGCTCGGCTGCACATGCGTTTGCACTTCTGCTAAGCTAAAATACACTCCCCAGTGGGCGACGGCATAGCGTTTGCACAGCTGCTAAAACTAGCTAGCGAGCGATCAACTCGGAATGACCCCCAATGTCCCTGTTGGAAAAAAATTCAGTACTAAAAGCAGGAACAGCGTTGGAATGGTAATCCTTGGTCTAAAACATACATCTTTTAATGTTTTAATTATTATTGTACCACATTTTTATTAGTAAATATCCCTTTGCACATGCCCTGTTTATGTATATGATAGGAGTGACTACAGTGACAGGAATCTAAGACCATTATAACGCGGCTTGGTGACCATCTGTCTCTTGGTATGGATTAACATACAGGAACGATGTTGACTGATAACAAAGTACACAGTAAATCAATGTTTTTTTGTGGGGGTACTCAGGGGAACACAGTACAGACCGATCTTATTTTTCTATTATATGTAATCCTTATTACTAGTGGCAGTTGTAGAGGTGGGGCTGCAGCACATGCCAAAATTCAAATAGGGGAGCCACACCAACTGCCACCCCAAACACTGCCAAACATCACCAGCCAGGACTCACTGGCAGTTGGTGTGGCTCCCCTATTTGTATTTTGGGCTGTGCTGAATCACCTCCCCTGGAGCCGCCAATGTTTATAAGCGACTATTTGGGCAGGACGGATGGTGTAATGGTTAGCATTACTGCCTCACAGCACTGAGGTCATGGGTTCGATTCCCACCATGGCCCTCTGTGTGTAGTTTGTAGATTCTCCTCGTGCTGGCGTGGGTTTCTTACGGGTGCTCTGGTTTCCTCCCTCTCCCAAAAATATATTGGTAGGTTAAATGGCTCCTTAGTGTTTCTGATCTGCTGTCAAATTCTATGAGATAAACCTTTTATCAGGTGAGTACCAACACCATTATTCAAGGAAAATAATAAAATACAGTAAAATAATGCTTACAGAAAAAAATAATTGTATACCCCTTTCACACTGCTAGAGCAGAGTTGCACCCGGAAATTTGTACATGGATCCTTCCCGGGCACGACTTGGCCAGACAGGTGGCGCAATCTGGCTGGTCTGTTGATGTCAGCGCCAATGAGTCCGAAGGCAGCACTTGTAGATGAGATGATCTCCTAACGCCGACTCTTCCTATTTACTAAAGGTCGATTTACTAAAGGCCTATAGTTGTGTGGAGGCAGAGACTGAGTGTATCTTCAGGTTTATAGTGGGTGGTTGGCAATTGATCCACCTCTTTGTTTCCTGAATTCCCCTCTGTCTCTCCCTTTTTTTGATACATCCCCTGTGATACCCTGGCAAGGCTGATTTCACCCTACTAGGCTCAGCAGTTCCACCTGACCAGCTGGGCTTTGTGTGTCTTACTGGTATGATGGTCGAAGACCTCCCACTTCTCTGCCACTATTGCTAGGGCAATAGGCCCATGCAAATGTGGTTTAAAGTGAACTTGACTTAAGTCAGAGGTTCTCAAACGTGGTCCTCAAGGCACCCCAACGGTCCAGCTTTTAGGTATATCCATGGCTCAGCACAGACGGTTAAATCAAATTGACTGAGGTGCTAATTAAGTCACCTGTGGCCAAGCATGGAACAACTTAAAACCTGGACCATTGGGGTGCCTTGAGGACCCTGTTTGAGAAACTCTGACTTAAGTGAAGTGGTTCCACTGATAATCTGGCCATTCTTTCCTCTGTCACCATACTATTTTAATAAAATATTAAAACTGACCACTTTCACACCACTCATGTCTCATGTGATTATTTATATTCGTATATTGTATTTGTTTGATATTTAGGTCAATGATTATTATGCATTTAAAGCTGTCATCAACTGCTAGGGTATTTATTGTACACAGAAGTAGATATACTGTGATGTATTATATTAAGAACCAAATCAAACTACAAATAACTTATCATAAAAAATGCATCAATCTTTCCTTATAGCAGAATTGCAATTACTCTTAACATACATTTGTAATGCTCCCAAGGAGAGTGTGTAATGCTGATGCACGGATGGACCAGAGGCCGAGAGGCTAGCCAGAGAGAATATGGGAAGTACAGATGGGGAGATTAGTTATTTTATAGGCAAGGTAATAGAATAGAAATATATAAGGTAAACTGAAAACAAACAAGTAAGAGTGTGCGTATGAGATCCTAGGCACACAATGGGTTAATAAGAAAGGAAACTCAAACAATTGAAAGGCAAAGAGCTGGAATTTAGAACAGATTAATGGGCCTAAAGTGCTGGAGTATCACCAGGGTTCAATTATGCTTGGATTATAAAATGGATAATGCAACATATGTAGCACAAAAACAATGGGAAGAAGGCAAACAAGACAAATATTACTGATATCTCGGTATAAAAATGTTTACAAACATTGTTAGTATGTAACCTTGAAGTGTTGGGTCAATCCATTAAATCTTCAGCAGCATGTATGACTATGTTGTCTTAGCTTTCATTTAATGAATTTTATTCTGCAATGCACTAAAGGAGGTCATATCTCAGGAATACTTTCTGGGCAAAGTCAAGTACAGTACTTGCTACGAATACATCATTTAATGAGTTGTTTATAATAGAGATGTGCCGTTCAGATCCCAAGAAATCCGAATCCACATGAATTTTTGGATCCAAACTGAACCAAAGCCCAGTCCAGATCTCCCTTGGTGATCTAGGGCAGGGCTGGCCAAACTGGTCCTCGAGATCTACCAACAGTTCATGTTTTTAACAAAGCTAAATATTTATCTTATTAAAAACACGTTAAAGGTTAAAGAACACAGTACGCAATTGGCGCAAAAAGTACCGCAAGGGTACTCCCTTAACTATACCTTAAGGAATGTACTTATACTGTAAACCTCTGTGTAGTGGTAGAGTGTAAATGCAACACAGTATAACCTTATTACCTTTAAAGCTGTTCTAGCGTCACCGACGCTCTGAGAATACTTAACACTATAAGAAATACACAGATACCGTGCTCAGGGTCCAACGCCTAATATATATATTATGAATGATATACTTGCAAAAGAATTAATACAAATACAAATCATACACTACAATATAACATAGACTACCTAACCAGATAACTACACAGGAAATATAATACAATTACTATTTAAGAGAAAATAAGAGAGAAAGAGGAGAAGAGAGAGAGAGAGAGAGATTGGCTCACAATAACAAGAAGATCAATATGGTTGCAGCGAAGCTTACACATGTGAGGAACAATCGCTGCGCAGTTATTCAATGCTGAGAATCTTTGTGGAGAAAATACTTGACCATACCCATACTGGCAGTCCCTATATACACAACCCTACAATACCGCATGGGACAGAAGCTAGACTCCATTTTATTAAAGCTCCCATGATTCCAAAGACTGCACCACATGGTTGAAAGGGGGAGGGGAAAATACCCGGCAGCAGCCATTTTAGATTTGCAGGTCCAAACACATGGCACTCTCTGCTACCCCACAATCACATAGCAGAAGACACAAGACTCCATTTTATTCCAAACTGTCCAAGCCTCAGAACAATGCATATGTTCTGATTTTACAATTCCAAACCATCTAAATCACCTTTCACAATTTCAATCCAACTTCCTAGAACCATCTTATTCACTTTCACATTCCAAACAACTTCAGTATCTCAATAACCAGAGCATATTCATCACAAGACCAGATCACAATGTAACCACACATCTCAGCCTGCCATTGCTACCAGCACATGTTCAAACGTAACTGCATGGTGGTATTTATGATTAACAAGATATATTATAACTAACCAGCACAATCTATTTTAAATCACCATAGGCAAACAAATACCACAAATGCTATGCTACAGGTTGTCTAATGTCCCAGCTACCATCACAGATTCCCAGATCTATCACACAAACACCCAACAATCACACAACCAAGTTACAATATCCTATTTAAACCAGAAAGCAATCTGTCTATATTTCCTTATCTAGCCATGTGAATTCAATACTTAGCCTTTGGTGCCTGGTGATGATCCAGCCATGCTTCTGGGAGCTTTGTTCTGAGTGTAGCTTCATTACATCTGTTCTCTGAGGTCACCTGCAAAAAACTGACCCCCAACCCCCCCAGACAGGAACTATCCTCCTGTGTGTCTGTTCCTAGGGGAGGGGTCTCTCTCTCTCCTTTGTATATGTTAATCAGGTTCAGCCCTGAAAATCTTAGTAAAAGGTTGGCTTGATCATCCATTGTTCTCAACAAAGTGATCTCAGCTTTTATACATATAATCATATCTATCCGCTGCAATGTCCCACAACTTCACAACCAGCATCAAACTAACCCACACATCATTCTGCTTGCTTCAATACCAAACATGATGGGCGCATCTGGTTCTGTTCAGATAATACATATTCATGACATCAATTCATCAGCCAATTCTAAATCTCCATGATGTCTGGTGCTTGACATTATTATAACCATGTACTGTATGAAACAAGCGCCGAATCCATCTCCGTGCCATGTCCGAGCAAATGCGTGTGTTTCCATATATTGCTGTGCTCGCTGCGCATATTTGCAAGTATATCGACTTAAATGTGTGTGTGGTTTGTATGTTCTCTCTATGTAATATTTTTGACTTTGACAGTCCACTCTTTGGCAGTCACCAATAACTGCCACTTCCTAAAACATTTCAAAAAGAGAAAAATATATGTCAGGGGTTAATACATTTACATGGTTGGGTAGGGGAGGAGAGGAGAAGGTAGAAAAAGGGTATGACCTAGTGAGATAGCAGAAGCATGTGTGTATGAATCCGTGCTTGGGGGTCATGTATCATCGTGCCGTACGTGTTTTAAATCAAGCTTCGAGGTATTGCGAAGTATACATTTGAATTCCTTCTTATCCCGTGGTACGGGTCTGTGGATGGGCTGTCAAACTTTACCGAGCTCTTTTCGGCTTTGGTTGTAACAAAATGGGGGAGCACATTTTAGTTGATGATACATGAATGGGGGTGATATGTGATTGCTGATATCTGTGCCTGTATTCCCTATCGACTATGTGTGTCATTACCTGAGGGTTGTAGAAATGAAGAAAAGACATAATTACGGTAAATGCGGTGGTATTCTATGTCAGGTAAATGAACATTCGTCGATTGAGGTCTTGTTTGGTGTCTGTTGAATGCAGTCTTCTTTGTGCTTTTGCCCATAAGGTGCAAGCAAAAGCTGTCAATGTCCATAGATTTACAAAAGTGTTGGGCTAGCGTAATTTTAAAATTTCTAGGGAAACTGGGGATCCATGGCATAGTTCATCAAAAATCTGTGTATCAGGTTGTCAAAACTTCTTCTTTAATCCATCTGTTGTCTGTATATCGGCTCATCAAACTCCTCGTCCAAGTGGGTCTTTTTACCTTGGAGAAAACGGAAAAACAGGTGAAAGAAACAGACCGTAGAAATCGCATTTTCATCACATCATTGTTTCTACCGTTGGGTCATAAATCAAGTCCATTGGAATTACAGTTTCCTCACTCCTTAGACTCATTACCTCAGGTAGTACTTTTCCAATATAACACAATCCTTCAGAGTTTGGGGCAAGCCGCTCATACGCCTTTCTCCCGCATATGAAATATGCATCATCGGGGAGAACATATGGGACGGAGTAGGACATAACCATATTACACACCTTCCATGTGAAATCTCCTAACCCTAATTCTTCCATCTGCTTAGTACACGTATCAGGTTGTACGATATGTGCACAGTATCCTGGTGATACCTCTCCAACTCTCGTAATCCTATTTCCTAAGGTATACCTATACCGGAAAGATTTTCCTCTACTGGCTATGTGGCGTACAAGCTCTGTATCTGTCGGCATTCTATCTGCTCTATATGAAAAGGTCATGGTTTGGTTACTCCATGACACTTCCCAATTTCCCGGCTTTCGGGGATTGGAGATGTTAAAACATAATAGGGACCTATCCACATGATATTGGTGGAGCTTCAAACTAGGAGGACTAGAGATATTAAACCTCCTGTCCACCGGTCTCCCACCCTTTAGCTCAAGTACCTCCCCTACCGTTAAAGGAAATGGTACTAGCCCTGATTTGCTATGACCTTGAGGTACTTGAGAGCATACCCAACAATCTGTCTTATTTAACACACTACCCACTAAGGAGTGATAGTCACTCAATGGATGCCGGTCCATGTGGATATTAAAACTGGATTGGCATTTCTTAATGCACCCATCCTCAACTACATTGTTACAGAGCCTACAGATACAGTTTTCTTTTCAGCTAACAATGTTTACAAATAACATGGCTGTTAGATCGTTTCCGGTACTCGCCTTTGCTCGGTGCTTGTGTTGCTATTGGAAATTTACACCTCCGTCTTAGTCATTGGAACCTTTCTGGATCCTTTCTCGACCTCACTGGTACTCTCATCGAAACAGACTGCTCGGGTCAACGTCATGGTCAACAGGAAAATCCATATCACAGTCTCTCGGGGCAAGTCCATCTTACAGGAGGAGAAAAGAAGAAATTTGTAATGGGGTACAGAAAATCAGTTTGAGGGGGAGAGAAACTTGTTACGATAATTAGTTCTCTCGTCTTGTTGTTCTTCTTGTTCTGCTGTCTTCTCAAAGGTGCTGTCTCTCAGTCTTCCAAACGAACATCCTGGTGATGCAATATTCCCTCCAAACCAGCGATCTTTCTGTAAGGAGCAAAAATCTTGCATTACCATTTGTCTAACTGATGGGTGACATACCATCTTTAAAACATGAAAGCATGAGTGAGAAGAGAGAGAAAACAACAACAGCAAAAAAAAAACAAAAGAGAGAGAACAATTTATATGCATGTGTATATTACTTAAATCAACAATAGCCATCAATAGGAAAAGAGAAAAAAAAACATTTTTCAAACATTTTAAAACATTGTCAGATCATCAGGCTGTCATATCTACATGTCTAATGGTTTCCTTGCGCAGTCCCTCCCCCCCAGCACTTCCATATTCCATTGTCTGTATCTGGCCAGAATACATTGATGCGGATTGGTCATGCTGGGGTTTGGTAGACTTCTGCAAAGACCAAGTATATATGCAATGTTTGAATCCTACCAATATTCGTCAGAGATGGGGAGAGAGAAAAAGAAACATTTCACAGATACATTTACAACGTTTCACCCGGTCATTCTTGTGTCTTCAGGGAATGACCTCCCAATTCATTAACTATTACCTCAGGCTTACCATCAGTCCTAATGATCACCTTTCCTGTTTGCACATTATGGGTGTGGCTCAAAATTCTTCCTATATGGTCCCCGTTTATAATTGTGTGTGTTTTAATTTTGCTCATTTCTCTGTCTAGGGGGTCTGACTTTATGTGTGCTATTACAGTTGCTGGCATAATGCCCTTCTCTTTTACAAAGATAACAAACCCGGGGCTTCTTCCAAGTGTCAGTGACCTGAGGTTTTGGTTGATTTGATGCCTCCTCAAACGCTCGGATGCTCATCACCATCAACCGCTTTCCCTGTACCTCCCTGATTCCTTGGATACCATGATTATGTCGTTGTCTAGGGCGTTGATATACCTTCTGTGAATCTTTGATCATACACTTAGATCTTTCCTAGGATCTGGGAAATCAGACATGATTGATCTCAATTCTGTCCGGGACCAGGGATGGCGCATTGCACTGTCCTTGACGGGAATGATTCCCTGATCGTCAGTCTTCCCATTGGGGACTGTGATTCACCCTGACAGGACTAAACTCAATTACATCACCTTGTTTTGGTCTTACAATATGGGGTACATTTGTTTGTGCGTGATATAAAACTTTGTACGTACCTGTGGACACGACCTCACCTGACCCTCCGTTAGGGGGTTTGATTATTGCCTTTACCGATTTGGTCGCGTCCACCTGGATGTCTTGTGTGATGGTTGCTGGGAGAGGTGCCGACATCGTGCTGGGCTCACTTTCTTGTTCGTATTCCTGAGGGAAGTTTAACATGGGGTGCGACTTGCACAGGTTAACATTTGTAATTTTTTACACTTTCATTTTCATAAACATTGTTACATTTTACACTTTCATTCTTAAGACAGTTACTAAGTGCGTTTTTATCGTACAACCTTGTGCCTTTCTCCGCAACCACAATTCTCTCCATTGCCATGTCTCTCCTCCCAAGATGAAAGTCAGATATGTCAGTTACCTCTCTTTGAAATTCACTTTCCTGTTGCCACAGGTTTAAACAATCATAATGTTTGCTCCGTCTCTTTGCTGATTTAATGAGACATATCCTTCTCCTTAAATTCGTTAACACTTCTGTGCTGAAGCTACCTACTCTTGGGAATTTCTCCCCGTCATGTACCGTCATTCTCTCCCATTCATCACATAAAACCTCTGTGTGTGAACCGTATTTTTCACACATCACGTGCCTTGCCGACCCGACTGGTCGGTTCACTGAATCAACCCGAACCGAGGTTGATCGCCCCCTACCTGAACAAGTGGCCCCCATAGTTCGAAGGTGTTGCTTTATTCAGCCAACCCTTACGCAAACCAAAATGTTCAAAATAGGCTGACGGTGGCGGTTTACCGAGTACCCCACTCACTCGCCCACGCCGACCAATACGACCTGATCACACCGATATGGTGCTGGCGTACTCGACCCAGGGCCCCTGCGACCTGAACCTCTATTTACTGGAACCTGTGAGGGTGATCCGAAGAACACTTACTCTTTCCAGTAACTATTGGTTGTTGGATAGTTCCTGAGTGAGCAGCGAACCTCCCTTAAAATAAAAAAAATTACACAAATCACGTTAGAATGTACAAATAGCGTTTATGACCTTCGTACACAAATAGTACCGGTCAGGTTTACTAATGCACACAATTACGTGCGGTACAATCGTTCAGCACATAAGCAACTAATCTTATGTACGGAGCGACCAGTGGAATCGAAAATTGCGGCTGCGAATTCCTTCAGCCAGAGCTTGTATGGCCTATATGGGTGTTGCACCAACCCTTTCTTGGTGTTGTGCCTGTGGACTGTATAGCGGACTTCCTTGTCTGCTGTACCTAAACCTGCTGGTCTGCTATGACCTCCTGGTCTGTTACAGTATGACCTCCTGGTCTACTACACTCTAATGCTCAAATTGTATGTTTTAACCAGGGATGCCTCCCTAGCCACCATGTACGTCACTTACACGCATGTACCTCACGAGAACTCGACTTTTCTTGTGGTTCAACCTCAAAAATTGTAAAAACAAACACTCACTCACCACATATACACTTTTGTTTCTATTTCTATTTCTGCGCAGAAATTTCTCTTTAGACCAGATGTGTTACCAATTAGGAGAAGGATCTGTTAATTTAAATTTCGAATGTTAAATAGATTTGCGCGTTTTATCGCCTTGCGTTATTTACCGCGTTGCGCTATTTATCGCGTTGAAAAAAATTAACACTTGTGATTTGAGTTACGTGGGCGTACCCGTATGCTCCGTTGCGTAATATACGCTGCGTGCGTCGGCCTTTGTGTTGCGTTCGCGAGTCTCAGTCTTTTGTTAGAGACACGTGTACGCTGGCCACAAAAATACAATTAGCACGTTTATCAATGTAGATGATCTTTAACTGTAATCATCTACCAAGCACCACACAGGTCTTTCCTTGTATCTCAGGTAAAGCTGTGCGTGTGTCTTACAATTTACCCCTTAATGTATTACTTTTACACTTTAACTATTTAAATAGCGACAAATCTCTCTTAGCACGTTTATCAATTCAAATGGCAAACAGGAAGGTGAGATATGTGAAAGTACACAGATGAAAATGCAATTCTAAATTTAATCTAATAACATACATTGATGTAAGCACACGCATATAGGCCCTCATTCCGAGTTGATCGGTCGCAAGGCGAATTTAGCAGAGTTACACACGCTAAGCCGCCGCCTACTGGGAGTGAATCTTAGCTTCTTAAAATTGCGACCGATGTATTCGCAATATTGCGATTACTAACTACTTAGCAGTTTCAGAGTAGCTTCAGACTTACTCTGCCTGTGCGATCAGTTCAGTGCTTGTCGTTCCTGTTTGACGTCACAAACACACCCAGCGTTCGCCCAGGCACTCCCACCGTTTCTCCGGCCACTCCTGCGTTTTTTCCGGAAACGGTAGCGTTTTCAGCCACACGCCCCTGAAACGCCGTGTTTCCGCCCAGTAACACCCATTTCCTGTCAATCACATTACGATCGCCGGAGCGATGAAAAAGCCGTGAGTAAAATTACTTTCTACATAGCAAAGTTACTTGGCGCAGTCGCAGTGCGAACATTGCGCATGCGTACTAAGCGGATTTTCATTGCGATGCGATGAAAAATACCGAGCGAACAACTCGGAATGAGGGCCATAGATTTTACATATAAGTACCAATCACTATTACTTATGATTGACTATGATATAGATTAAATAAATGCATTAAAAAACTCATTAAATGATGATTTCTTTTTGACAATGGATGGCTGATTATTTCCTGAGTCAACTGAAAATCAGCCGTTCAAAAAAAAAAATTTTTTTGACCTTCCCAAAATGGCCGCTGCTCCTCCCCCTTCCACCTCCATGAGGGTCACACAAAATGGTGGACAGACCATGCGGCCTCTCCTGCCATAAAGAAAATCACCATGCTAGCTCCCAAAGTAACTTTTAAATGTACTTTTAAACCTACTTAAACAGATAAACAATCTAATCTTAATCAAACACGATATGATCCATTTGAACCTGGTTTTGTGACAATAAAAATACATTTTAGCATCTTAAATATTATGAGAAACGCCTTGTCCCTTAAAATTTCCTATCAGCGTCTTACTGATACCACAATACATTAACGTGGATTTTTTTTTTTTTTTTTTTTTTTCAGCATTTTGCGAGATGTCCATCATTAGCCGGTCAATTACAGCCGCGTTTGTAATGTACAGTGCATCATTAAGATCGTGATATCCCGGACCAGAGCCCCCATCTAACAAAGCTAAATATTTATCTTATTAAAAACACGTTAAAGGTTAAAGAACACAGTACGCAATTGGCGCAAAAAGTACCGCAAGGGTACTCCCTTAACTATACCTTAAGGAATGTACTTATACTGTAAACCTCTGTGTAGTGGTAGAGTGTAAATGCAACACAGTATAACCTTATTACCTTTAAAGCTGTTCTAGCGTCACCGACGCTCTGAGAATACTTAACACTATAAGAAATACACAGATACCGTGCTCAGGGTCCAACGCCTAATATATATATTATGAATGATATACTTGCAAAAGAATTAATACAAATACAAATCATACACTACAATATAACATAGACTACCTAACCAGATAACTACACAGGAAATATAATACAATTACTATTTAAGAGAAAATAAGAGAGAAAGAGGAGAAGAGAGAGAGAGAGAGAGATTGGCTCACAATAACAAGAAGATCAATATGGTTGCAGCGAAGCTTACACATGTGAGGAACAATCGCTGCGCAGTTATTCAATGCTGAGAATCTTTGTGGAGAAAATACTTGACCTTACCCATACTGGCAGTCCCTATATACACAACCCTACAATACCGCATGGGACAGAAGCTAGACTCCATTTTATTAAAGCTCCCATGATTCCAAAGACTGCACCACATGGTTGAAAGGGGGAGGGGAAAATACCCGGCAGCAGCCATTTTAGATTTGCAGGTCCAAACACATGGCACTCTCTGCTACCCCACAATCACATAGCAGAAGACACAAGACTCCATTTTATTCCAAACTGTCCAAGCCTCAGAACAATGCATATGTTCTGATTTTACAATTCCAAACCATCTAAATCACCTTTCACAATTTCAATCCAACTTCCTAGAACCATCTTATTCACTTTCACATTCCAAACAACTTCAGTATCTCAATAACCAGAGCATATTCATCACAAGACCAGATCACAATGTAACCACACATCTCAGCCTGCCATTGCTACCAGCACATGTTCAAACGTAACTGCATGGTGGTATTTATGATTAACAAGATATATTATAACTAACCAGCACAATCTATTTTAAATCACCATAGGCAAACAAATACCACAAATGCTATGCTACAGGTTGTCTAATGTCCCAGCTGCCATCACAGATTCCCAGATCTATCACACAAACACCCAACAATCACACAACCAAGTTACAATATCCTATTTAAACCAGAAAGCAATCTGTCTATATTTCCTTATCTAGCCATGTGAATTCAATACTTAGCCTTTGGTGCCTGGTGATGATCCAGCCATGCTTCTGGGAGCTTTGTTCTGAGTGTAGCTTCATTACATCTGTTCTCTGAGGCCACCTGCAAAAAACTGACCCCCAACCCCCCCAGACAGGAACTATCCTCCTGTGTGTCTGTTCCTAGGGGAGGGGTCTCTCTCTCTCCTTTGTATATGTTAATCAGGTTCAGCCCTGAAAATCTTAGTAAAAGGTTGGCTTGATCATCCATTGTTCTCAACAAAGTGATCTCAGCTTTTATACATATAATCATATCTATCCGCTGCAATGTCCCACAACTTCACAACCAGCATCAAACTAACCCACACATCATTCTGCTTGCTTCAATACCAAACATGATGGGCGCATCTGGTTCTGTTCAGATAATACATATTCATGACATCAATTCATCAGCCAATTCTAAATCTCCATGATGTCTGGTGCTTGACATTATTATAACCATGTACTGTATGAAACAAGCGCCGAATCCATCTCCGTGCCATGTCCGAGCAAATGCGTGTGTTTCCATATATTGCTGTGCTCGCTGCGCATATTTGCAAGTATATCGACTTAAATGTGTGTGTGGTTTGTATGTTCTCTCTATGTAATATTTTTGACTTTGACATTTTCCAGGCCTCCTGGAGATCTGTAGAATTGTCAGTTAGGAATCACATCTTAATTAGTAATGACTACACCTGTGCACCAGCTGGGTGGTCTGGAAAATGTGAACTGTTGGTAGATCTCGAGGACTGGTTTGGCCAGCTCTGATCTAGGGGGTCATTCCGAGTTGTTCGCTCATGGCCGATTTTCACTATGCTGCGAATTGTTGCAAACTGCGCATGCGCAAGGCACGCAGGGCGCATGCGCTTAGTTATTTAACTAAAAACTTAGCAGATTTGCTGAGGATTCTGCTGCGCTTTTCAGTCGCACTGCTGATTGGTGAATGATTGACAGGAAAGGGGCGTTTCTGGGTGGTAACTGAGCGTTTTCCGGGAGTGTGCTAAAAAACTCAGGCATGTCAGGGAAAAAACGCAGGAGTGTCTGTAGAAACGGGGGAGTGGCTGCCCGAACGCAGGGCGTGTTTGTGACGTCAAACCAGGAACTGAACGGACTGAGCTGATCGCAATCTAGGAGTAGGTCTGGAGCTACTCAGAAACTGCAAAGAATTATTTAGTAGCAGTTCTGCTACTCTTTCGTTCGCTATTCTGCTAAGCTAATATACACTCCCAGAGGGCGGCGGCCTAGCGTGTGCAATGCTGCTAAAAGCAGCTAGCGAGCGAACAACTCGGAATGAGGGCCCTAATCTGAACCGAGACCCAGTTCGGATCTTCACATGGTTCAGAATCCAGATTTTAAATACATTATTTCAGCTGTTTTTAATAGTTTTTTTTAATCAATTTTTATCAATTTTTTTTAATCGATTTCCACCCCCCACCCCGTATGTAGTGCAGTACCAGATACACAATGCCCCCAGAGTAGTGTCAGATACACAATGCCCCCAGAGTAGTGTCAGATACACAATGCCCAAGAGTAGTGCCAGATACACACTGGCCCAGTAGTGCTCACCCCTCTTCTGCTGCTGCTGCCGCCATCTATGTCTGAGGGAGGAAAGCGCAGCGCACATCTCTCCTGTCCCTCACTGTGTCTCATATCTGGCAGCCATTTGAAATAAGGCGGCGGCTTGTGAGCCAATCCAACTCTTGCGGGTCGGCAGCCAGTCAGGAGCTGCCATTGCCGGTCCACATGCTCTGTCTGTCAGATGGCCTGAATCACATTTTAAATGGCAGTGTGCCCCTTTGTCCGGACTTCGCCGCTGTGGGCAGGCCGCAGATGTTCTAGAACACCGTTCCTGATAACATCATTTTAGAAAAGACCTTCAGGAGTGGCGTTCCGGCCCAAAATGGCCCTGAATATGGGAAGAAATTCCTAATGAGACATGAGCCTATTTCTGAGTCACAGACAGCTGCATCCGTGCTTTTAGCCGCAGTCACTTTATATGTGCGTCACTAGTGAGCCCTTCCCTGGTGTACTGTACATCTGTGCATCGGAATGTTTAAAGACTGAGACGCCCACTCTCGTTATCTTCAGACGCAGCAATTCTGCTTGTGAGTTTGCTTTCTGAACATTCACAGAGTCAAATCAAACACACACTGGTATAATTCTCAGGCTGAATCAGCCCCTATGTGTTCTACATATCTGCAATACAGTCGTAAACTGCAATTTAATGTGCACCTGTTAGACACTGCTTGTCTGCAAATTGGCAGTTAATAAGAGCAGCTTATGCCTTCCGTTTCTACACTTCATTTACTTGGTGTTTTTTAATGCCTGTACATTAGAGAGAGATTGGAGGCAAGGTTTGGTAACATTATTCGCAGAGACATGAACCGTGTTTCTTGAATTTAAAATGTTACAGGGTGTCTGACATTTGAAAAGCTTCACTGCAGACAAGGCCCCGGGTCTGTTATTTCCTTGGCTATGTTCACTTATTCAATTATAATGTGGTCCTCAGTTGTATTCAACAATGTTCCCGAAGGTCTCAATTTGACAATGTGTGACTAATATCTTTTGATTTTTACGCAGCTGTAACAGAGTAAAAAAAATGGAAATCCAATCAAGGACTGGGAATATTTGTTTCATCCCATCCTGAAAGTTACGTAAATCTGAGTCACAGCAGCATGACGATGATTTTGCTGAAAAACAAGTATGGTTGTCCTCAGGTACAGTGCATCCGGAAAGTATTCACAGCACTTCACTTTTTCCACATTTTGTTATGCTACAGCCTTATTCCAAATTGGAATAAATTCATGTTTTCTAAACACAATACCCCATAATGACAACGTGATAAAAGTTTTTTTAGATTTTTGCAAATTTATGAAGAAAAAAAATTCCCGTGTACATAAGTATTAACAGGCTTTGTCATGAAGCTCAAAATTGAGCTCAGGTGCATCTTGTTTACACTGATCATCCTTGATACGTTCCTACAGCTTAATTGGACTCCACCTGTGGTAAATTCAGTTGATTGGACATGATTTGGAAAGGCACACACCTGTCTATATAAGGTCCCACACTTGACAGTGCATGTCTGAGCACAAACCAAGCATGAAGTCAAAGGAATTGTCTGTAGACCTCCGAGACAGGACTGTCTCAAGGCACAAATTTGGGGAAGGGTACAGAAAAATATCTGCTGCTTTGAAGGGCCCAATGAGCACAGTGGCCTCCATCATCCGTAAATGGAAGAAGTTCATAACCACCAGGACTCCTAGAGCTGGCCGGCCATCTAAACTGAGCTATCGGGGGAGAAGGGCCCTAGTCAGGGTGGTGACCAAGAACCCGATGGTCACTCTGTCCAGTTCTGGGGACCATATCTCCAGAAGGATATAAATACATTAGAGAGTGTACAAAGAAGGGCAACTAAAATGGTGCATGGCCTACATGACAAAACGTTCCCGGAAAGGCAAAAAGATCTTAACATGTATAGTTTGGAGGAGAGAAGGGAAAGGGGGGACATGATAGAAACTTTCAAATATACCAAGGGTCTTAAAAAAGTTCAGGAGGTAAACATTCTTCAAAGGAAGAGAAGTATTAGAACTTGAGAATATATACTGGAACTGTAGGGTGGCAGGTTCAGGGGAAATTTAAGGAAAAATTACTTCACAGAAAGGATAGTGGATAAGTGGAATAGCCTCCCATCAGAGGTGGTAGAGGCTAAGACTGTGGAGCAATTTAAACATGTTTGGGATAGGCATATGAATATCCTTACAAAGGATTAAGTTTCAAAAAGGGTTGAGATTACCTAAAGGATAAAAAAAAGGGGCAGACTAGATGGGCCAAGTGGTTCTTATCTGCCGTCAAATTCTATGTTTCTGTCAGAGCTACAGTATTCCTCTAAGGAGAGAGGAGACCCTTCCAGAAGGACAACCATCTCTGCAGCAATCCACCAATTAGGCCTGTAGAAGCCACTCCTTAGTAAAAAGCACATGGCAGCCCACCTGGAGTTTGCCAAAATGCACCTGAAAAAATTAATTCATAAGAAAAAAAATTCTCTGGTCTGATGAGACAACGATTGAACTCTTTGGCGTGAATGCAGGCGTCCTGTTTAGAGGAAACCAGCCACTGCTCATCACTAGGCCAATTCCATCCCTACAGTAAAGCATGTTGGTGGCAGCATCATGCTGTGGGGATGTTTTTTCAATGGCAGGAACTGGGAGACTAGTCAGGATAGAGGGAAAGATGAATGCAGCAATGTACAGAGACATCCTGGACGAAAACCTGCTCTAAAGTGCTCTTGACCTCAGACTGGAGCGATGGTTTATCTTTCAGCAGGACAACGACACTAAGCACACAGTCAAGATATCAAAGGAGTGGCTTCAGGACAACTCTGTGAATGTCCTTGAGTGGCCCAGCCAAAGCCCACACCTGAATCCGATTGAACATCTCTGGAGAAATCTGGAAATGGCTGTGCACCGACACTTCCCATACAACCTGATGGAGCTTGAGAGGTGCTGCAAAGAGGAATGTGTGAAACTGCACAAAGATAGGTGTGCCAAGCTTGTGGCATCATATTCAAAAAGACTTGAGGCTGTAATTGCTGCCAAAGTTGCATCAAAAAAATTATTGAGCAAAGGCAGTGAATATTTCTGTACATGTGATTTCTTAGTTTTTTTATTTTTAATAAATTTGCAAAAATCTCAAAAACACTTTTTTCACATTGTCATTATGGGGTATTGTGTGTAGAATTTTGAGGGAAAAAATTAATTGATTTCAGTTTGGAAAAAGGCTGTCACATTACAAAATGTGGAAAAAGTGAAGCGATGTGAATACTTTCCGGATGCACTGTACATTCAGATAGCTTAGTTTAGTTAGGGATAGGTGAACATTTATAATGCTGGGCTGTCTTTTAAGCTGGGTACACACTCGATCGAACAGCCGATATATCTTGATGCCGTTGGCAGGTGTGCAGCACTGCCGGTGGCCAATATAGTTTCAGATATCTTGCTGCGGGGGGCTGACGTCACAGCTGGGAGGGCCACTTCAAATGTCCGCCCAGTTGGGTGTCCTGACCGACATGTCGAGCAGCTGATTGGTAAGTGTGTATACAGTACTTACCTTGATCGGCAACTCCGTCGGCGCAATGTGTCGGTCAGGTGTGTACCCAGCCTTAACCCACTAGAGCTGGTGCCCTAAAAGACCTACTACATTATTAGTAATAAGAAACCTTAGAGATAGATAAAGTATAGAAGATGCCCACAGTGACTAATTGTTATTTTATAGATTGAATTAGATAAATGATAGTAGCTTATTGGTTGCTATGGGCAACTACTCCACTTCATATCTCACAAATTTTTGAAGTAGGGTAAGAAGTGCCAATCAGAACCTGCAACCAAGAGATTGGTTGGAGCTTCTGCAAACAAATTCCATCCCTCGTGTTAAAATGGCAAAAGAAATAGATTTGCCGACACTGTATTACATACAAACCCGTTTAGGTATTGCCGCTATAAGGCATGTATGTAGACCTGGCACCAATGCAGAGATCCCTGTTTAGTTTAGGTTCAGTCAAGCTCCTATTATTTGACCCACTATACAATATTATTCGGTATATTGTTGTTGTGATTGCATGTTATGTGTAGAGATGTGCGGCAGACACTTTTCAGGTTTTGTGTTTTGGTTTTGGATCTAGATCCCCGCTCATGTTTTGGATCTGGATTGGTTTTGCCAAAACCACCCTTTCAGGTTTTGGATCTGGATGATTTTTTTAAAAAAAACATAAAAACAGCTAAAATCACAGAATCTGGGGGTAATTTTGATCCTACGGTATTATTAACCTCAATAACATTAATTTCCACTCATTTCCAGTCTATTCTGAACACCTCACACCTCACAATATTGTTTTTAGACCAAAAGGTTGCACCAAGGTAGCTGGATGACTAAGCTAAGCGACACACGTCGGTGGCACAAACACCTGGCCCATCTAGGAGTGGCACTGCAGTGGCAGACAGGATGGCAGTTTTAAAAACTAGGCCCCAAAGAGCACTTAATGCAAAGAAATAAAAGAGGTGCAAGATGGAATTGTCTTGGGCCCTCCCACCCACCCTAATGTTGTTTAAACCGGACATGCACAGTTTAATAAACCCATCATTTCAGCGACAGGTGGTCCCCCTGGAAAAAGCTCACCAAGTTCTCCGAATTGTAGCAAGCTACAAACATACCACCTCCATATTTGATGACTTTCCACATTATGAGAAGAGGCAAGAGAAAGAGGACAGTGTCAAGAAGGTGATTAAAAATTAGAGAGGCACATGCAATCACGAACAACACACAGGCTTTCACCTCCACTCCTATATTGGTGTAGAACAGAAAGGACTTCAACCAAGAAAAAATAAATAATTATTAATTACCACATTACTGGATAAACTGAAAAACTAGGGGCAAAGCCTCCAAAATTGTACCCCCTTCTCCATTTTCAGGGATTAAGATAATCTCGGATTTAATGCTGAGATGCAAATAAACTGGTGTATACCACAGGATCAAGATTGGATATTTTCCCTTCCACGGAGTCTTGAGACTTATTTTGTGAAAATCTAGTGGGTTTCTCTTTTTTCCATTTTTTTATTGCATTTTTATTTATATATTTTGTAGCAGATGCCTTATTTTTGTTTTTCACAGCTCCCAGTTACACGCATGTGAACATACCTGTGTGTCCCATGTAAATACCAAATTGCTTTCCTAACAAATATTTAAAATGCCCGCTCTAATATATACTGCAGATGCCAGGCGCATCTTATTACCATATACAATAAAAGTGCGCTGTACGTCTCAAATCACTACATCCCTTAAGAGAAAAGAATACACCCACACATTGTCTGAGTTCCAAAGCTCATTGATGTATATATTTGTTATTAAAAGGTTATGTATTCAATATATCACAATGTACAGTATATATATAGTTACATGGTTACAATTTATACAGTAAGCAGTTAATACAAACTAAATCAAATACATACAATTACAGGCCAGCATACAATACCATTCCCTCAATGCATCCTCCGCTCCATATCTCTCTCTCTCTCTTTCAGCAAATAAATACAGGAACTGGTCTGGCAACATCTCCACCATCATCTGGGACAAAACAGCAACTCCTGTGTGTCTGATCATCAATGTGCTATCTAGTTTGGGGGAGTGCACACATCTAGTCTAAGGGAGGGAACTTTCTCATTCATGATGAGTCACTGGTCTGTTTGTATGCTAACAAATTTCAGCCTTGAAGACATCAAAAGGGCTGGCCTAAGTTTCCTGTCCACCAACTGCTTGGAATGTCCATTGTTCTAATAAGAGTGACTTCATAATTACTTGTTGTAATGTACTACAACTTAATAACAAGCATCAACTTGATATACACATTAATCTGGTTGCTTTAATACCAAATATGACATGACTATCTTGCTCTGCTCCAATAATACACATACATGACTTTACTCCATTTTATAATTTTAAATCATTATGATGTCTGGCGCTTGATATTTTTATAATTATGTACTGTATGAAATATGCGTTGAATACATCTCTGTGGCATGTCCGTGTAAATGCGTATGTTACCATATATAGCTGTGCTCGCTGCGTGTATTTGCAAGCATAGTGACTCATAATGTGTGGAGTCTGTTTGTTCTCTCTATATAATTTTTTTTTTACTTTGACAGCCAGTTACACGCATGTGAGCATACCTGTGTGCCTTGTTTATTTTATTCATATTTTATTTTTAAATAAAACAGCCCCTTAGATGTTTTAGCAGTACCTCCTGAGCCCCCACAGCAGCCCCGGATGGGGCAAGATGAATTCGGGTGCATTCGGTAAAGTACTAAGCATGACTGTGCAGTCATTTTTTTTGTTATTGAGCCCCTGCCCTACTGGAGCTTACCACTCTACAGTCCAAACGTATTTCATACTATAAGTAGGACTGTGGGAGGAAGCAATGATAACATCTGTGGCCACAGCATGCCTCAGCCTGGCAAGCCAGACATCTTCCTGGCTGTAAGCCACCATGAGGCTCCATAATGGGCCTTATTCAGTAACTGTTTGTGCCTCACATGAGCTCCTGGCCCATCTAGTGCTGCAGTGCAATGGAAAGCTGATGCAATGCAAGATCAATGAAACTCTGTTCTTCTAATATCCTGAGGTCTTGCAATAACCCTATGCAGCCCTTAGGAAAAGAAGATCCCTGTACAACAAATGTGCATCTTCTAAATACATAATCCCAAAATGTGGAACATCAATAATAAATCAAAATTAAGGTTGACTAATTGGTGCCATTCATTTGAGTGAGTCCCTAACATGAAATAATTGAGAAGAACCTCTCTCTAATGCTCCAGCAGAAAATCTCACTTTTACCTCTCTGGCAGTAGCGCTGGATTATCATTCAGTCTCTTTTGAGTCACGCTGACTTTAGCCGCAAATGTGGTCTTTCCCACTTTATTTAAAAACACTTTGGCAATTTCCATTTCCACCTTTGTGGCTAGTTTTCACAAATCTGTTTGTGATGTTGAAGCTTGTTTCATGTCTGCTCTAGGCTTTAATTTAAACCTAGGATCAAGTACAGCAGCACCCATGGAATTATACGGCAGCAGCTCTGGATTTATACAGCATAGGCAACACCCCTGGAGAATTACACAGCACAGCAGACAGTCATCAGCACCCCTAGACTTAAACGGCACTGGGGCAGTGCACCTGGACTGATCGGGCAAAGAAAAGACGTGCAAGATGGAATTGTCCTTGGGCCCTCCCACCCTTATATTGTATAAACAGGACATGCACACTTTAACAAACCAATCATTTCAGCGACAGGGTCTGCCACACGACTGTGGCTGAAATGTTTGGTTTGTTTGGGCCCCCACCAAAAAAGGAGCAATTAATCTCTCCTTGCACAAACTGGCTCTACAGTGGCAAGATGTCATCCTCATCCTCAGATTCCCCCCACCAACCTTCAGTATTTACATCCTCACAGAGAAATACTATTCAAACAAACAAACAAACCACATCATTTAGGAGTCAATGGACCGCTTACGTTATTACCCAAACTTTCTGAACTTGATAATGACTGACAATGAATGTGCTGCAGGTGACGTATAAGGGAGGATGTTCCTAGGTGGTTATCGTCCTTACCCCTACTTATTATGGATTGACAAAGGCAAAAGATGACTTGACACCTGTTGTCTGGATTTGTGGAGAAATAATTCCACACCGAAGAGGTGGCTTTTTTGGTATTCTGCCCAAGCATGACAATGGGCTTTTTCATCCCATGGCCAACAACTGTCTCCACTGGTGTATTATTCAAACAAACCACGTCACCATCAGAATCCTCATCGCCCACTTCCTCCGCAGCACCAGCTACACCCATATCCTCCTCATCCTAGTATACTTCTACAGTGACATCCTCAATCTCAATATCAGCAACTGGACTGGTGGTGCTCCTCCCAGCACTTGCAGGGGGCGTGAAAATGGTAGTAGGAGCCTCCTCTTCCCATATGGTGTTGAGATGGTCATGCCTAGACATCGCAACTGTAGATAGTGCCAGCACCCCTGTATTTTCACAACACCCCTCTAATTTTACAGCTTACAAGACAAGGCCAGTGTACATTTATTTTCACTGCACCCCTGTATTTTTACAGCATACAGGACCAGTGTACTTTTATTTTAACAACAGCACCCCTAATTTTTTACAGCATACAGGGCCAGTGTACATTTATTTTCACTGCACCCCTGAATTTTTACAGCATACAAGACAGGACCAGTGTACATTGATTTTCACTTCACCTTAGAATTATTACAGCATACAAGACAGGGTCAGTGTACATTTATTTTCATTGCACCCCTGAATTATTACAGCATACATGGCCAGTGTACATTTATTTTCACTGCATCTCTGAATTTTTTGCAGCATACAGGGCCAGTGTAATATTATTTTAACAGCAGCACCCCTATATTTTTACAGCATACAGGATCAGTGTGCTTTTAATTGTTAACAACTGCACCCCTGAATTTTTACAGCAATCCAGGCCAGTGTAATGTTATTTTAACAGCAGCACCCCTATATTTTTACAGCATACAGGACCGGTGCGCTTTTAATTTTTAACAACTGCACCCCTGAATTTTTACAGCATACAGGGCCAGTGTAATGTTATTTTAGCAGCAGCACCTCTATATTTTACAGCATACAGGAGGACAGTGCCCCTGCCCCCGTACAACACAGTGACAGCCAGGACAGCAACACCCATGTACAGCTGCAGCACCCGTAACAGCACATGAAACACCAGTGACAGCCAGGACAGCACCCCTAACACAGCACAGGTACACCACAGTGACTGCAGCAGCATCCCTACAGAGAACACACTAACCCTGCCTGACACCACCACCCACAGAGAGACAGAGGTCTGTGTCCCTCACTCTCCAAGTCCGGAGTGAAAATGGCTGCTACAGGCGGCTGTTTGTATGGAATCCAAAACCCGTGAGATTCCGACAGTGGGATGATGATGATGTTTTGCCTCACTATGGTTTCTGAGTCTGGCAGGAAGTCCCGAGCCGGACTCATATCCAGGCTCAGAGCATGAAATTCGGGGGGGGGGGGGGGGGGGTTAGGTTCTCTGGGAACCGAATCCGCTCATCTCTAGTCGTTTGTAAACTGAACTTGTATATTTCTAGGCTGCTCATTAGGGCAGGGCCGAAACTAGGGTTTTTGTCACCCAGGGCAAGGCAGTAATTTGGCACTCCCGGGTGACAGTGACAGCAGCTGGTAAAGGGGAGACATAGCCACACAGTACAGTGACACACATGCAGTGTGTCTAGTGCAGGGTTGTCAGTGGCCCTTGTCTATAACTGACCAGCACATACTACCCCTCCCCTTCCCTCCCAGCACCAGTGCTCACCCACACTAAACTGTCCTCACCCGCTGCCGCTCTAGTCCCAATGACATCATGGTCTAGGTCTCAGTTTTGGTTAATGGACTCTGTGGCCAGCTGCAAGTGTCTGGCAGGCGACCCAGGGCTCAGGGTGATGTTATGCTCATTGCTGAAGCCGAGGGTAAGCTGGGATGGGGTCCAGGTAATGAATGGCATGTGGCGGGGCTTGAGCGGAGTTTTGCCAGTGGTACACATTAGACATCATGGCAAGGAGATCTGCTCCCCCTCAAATACTGCGCCCATGGCACATAGCCCCCTAATCCCCCCCCCCCCTAGTTGCATCCCTGGTCAGGGGAAGACAAGTAGTAGTAAGGGGACAGGTCACTTTGGTTTACCCACTGCTACACCCTGTCCTACCCCTTGCTTTGACTGCTGCCCCCCTGCTCTGTCCTTTTGTCCTACCACTTCCCCACTGTATATACTTACAGTATTCCCTCCTGACACAGAGCTTCTCTACTAAAGTCTGTTCCATCACTTACTGCAGAGGGGTGGCACAGGTCCTGGCTGCCACTGCACATGCTGGATCGGGACATACCCTTTGCCGATTTTTATATAGATATCTAAAGCATGCGAGAAAGATAAAGTGAAGAAGTTGCCCATATCAGCCAATCAAATTCTAAATGTCATTTCATTGACTGTACTGATTGGCTGCTATGGACATTCCCTATATCTATCATGAAGGTTTGATACATCACCCTTCTCTAATTTTTCCCTGAGATCAAGACTACATACTGTGTCAGTTTTGCCAATTTAGTTCTGTCCCTGATTCCTGACTTGTAGTCTTCCTTCCAAGCTTCAGCTCTGTCATAGGAATCATAGCTCCATTACTCCACGTTTTCTATTCAGCCATATAGTACTTGTGTCTTGGGCTTGTATTGGAATTATTATGGTAATGAAGAATAGTACTTTATTGTTCAGTAAGTAGAAACAGAAAGATAGTAATTTGATGAGAGTCTTGGGAACCTGCATATGACGTGTTATATAGGGGATAGCTAGCACGGAGCACAGCATCATCTGCAGCAGATGTATTACTCCCTGGTCTCTCACGCTACCAATGTGAGAGATCTCCGAGGAATGCAGAGCAATGTCATCTCATTAATTAACTGCTTGATGCTCTGTACAAGGCTCAGAGTATGGAGGCTTGGGCAAATGGAATGACGCCTGAATTCTTGTTCCTGGCTCCCATACTTGTGTGGAATAATGAGTTATCACCCCTGGTTCTGTGAGCATCTGCATATATTACCAGAATGTGGATGTAATTAGCTGTCTGTACTGGTGTCTCACTCTAGATGACAAGTCTAGATCCTCTTAAATGGTAAGATGGATTCTTATTAATGCATGTGTAATTAGTTCCCAACTGAATATTAGACTTAATGGGTTCTCTATTCAGTTTTTTTAATCTACATGAGATCCATCTCTAACAAATACACACATTCTGAAATATATACGCCTCTAACTTAATCGTCCAATTGTTTTATTGTGTACTGGTATTTAGAATGATTTGGTAGATCGTATTATAAACTAAGTTATTCCCCATGACTGTTCCCATATTCATCCCAGCCAATACCTTTAATTGTGTAATAATTAAAGTTTTTGTCCAATCCCAGGGGTGTATTTACTAAAGTGCAGGTTTACAGAAGTGGAGATGTTGCACATATCAACCAATCAGATTCTAGCTGTTATCTTCTACAAGGTACTAGATAAATGAAAAGTAGAATCTGATTGGTTGCTCTCTTTGCCTCTTTCTGTGCTGGAGATGTTGCACTCTCTCAGAGGAAAGAAGTGGGACGGTCTCTGTTGAACCCATTTGTCAAAAGCAGAACATGGTGTAAGGTGCCTGATAATAAAAAAAAATACCAGCAGTGAAATATTACAGAACCTAAATATAACCAGAAGAACAGTTTTATAAAGTACAGATACTATATATGTCTACACATTAATCACCAGGATGTTCTACCCTTTCTTACATTGATCCCCTACGAGCACACTCAACGGGTGTAGTATGAGTGGTCGGCGGCCGGGATCCTGGGGGCCAGCATACCGGGATCCCGACCACCGGCATACCAACAGCTGGGCGAGCGCTAATGAGCCCCTTGCGGGCTCGCTGCGCTTGCCACGCTGTGGGCTTATTCTCCCTCCAGGGGGGTCATGGACCCCCAAGAGGGAGAATATGTGTCGGCATGCCGGCGGTCGGGATCCTGGCGCCGGTATGCTGGTCACCGGGATCCCAGCCGGCAGCGTACTGAAGACCACCCCACTCAACATTAGGGGAAGAATACTTCCTTCTCCTATTCATGACCACTGTACCTGTGCAGCAATACTGGAGAGTGCACCCCTCATTTGACATGGCAATCTTCATATGGGGGCTCTGTAAATTCTTCAGATCGGGATCAGTAGTTAAAAGACCTAGAACAAATGTCACTCCCCAGAAATACATGTAAACACCAGTGTTTCTGTTTTATGTGAGTCCTTTTCTTCATGTACATAATGCATAGCCCCAACGGGTGTAGAATGGTTTGCTGGTGGTCGGGGTCCCGTCGACCAGCATACCAGCGCCAGAATCCCGACCGCTGGCATACCAACAGCTGGGCGAGTGCAAATGAGCCCCTTGCAGGCTCGCTGCGTTCGCCACACTGCGGGCACGGCGGCGCGCTACACGCGCCTCGCTGTCTTTACTCCCTCCAGGGGGGTCATGAACCCCCAAGAGGGAGAAAAGATGTCGGTATGCCGGTGGTCGCCGGGAGCCCGGCCGCCAGCAACCTGAAGACCACCCGGCCCCAACATCTACCACCTTCTCTTTGCATAACAAATAAATGTAGTCTTCCAACAATTTAAAAACAATTCTGAAATTAGGACAATTTAGGCTACACCCAGATCTGAACATGCCATGATCCAATGTGCCCAGACCACGGGGCTAAACAGTGCTTTTCTTGATTAAATTACTAAACCTTACACCTTTTAGGGGCATTGACATTGAGACTGGCCTTCCACATCTGGATAATTAGGATGTATGCAACAGGAATTTAAAATTGATCATTATTTATACTTGCAGGTCAACATTAAAAAAACTGTGGTAAATGGTAAAGCAAGGGGTTGCATCAAGTACCTGCAGTCTTCTGGATATTTCTGGCCCTTCCACACATTTAGGCTTTGCATCGTTAGTTTTCAGTCATATATTTTCAAAGTTTTCAAAGCTGAAGCCATTGTTTTATTAGCCATTTTTCATATTTTGTAGGGACAAAAATAACTGACAGGAGTAGATGGTAAGTGCTATGATATCAACTTCAAACCACACATTTGCATTTTTAGTGAGTATTGGGGAGACCACATTGATTTCTATTGTTCTTGCTACATTTCACAAGGTTTGCTGACAGGTAGAAGCAATACATCTAATGCACTGGGGCTGTAGCATTTAAAGGAAAATTCTTGATTCCCTCTGAGTAAAATTCTAGGCTATTGACATATTATGATGTGAATTACGGCCCTCATTCCGAGTTGATCGGTCGCAAGGCGAATTTAGCAGAGTTACACACGCTAAGCCGCCGCCTACTGGGAGTGAATCTTAGCTTCTTAAAATTGCGACCGATGTATTCGCAATATTGCGATTACTAACTACTTAGCAGTTTCTGAGTAGCTCCAGACTTACTCTGCCTGTGCGATCATTTCAGTGCTTGTCGTTCCTGGTTGACGTCACAAACACACCCAGCGTTCGCCCAGGCACTCCCACCGTTTCTCCGGCCACTCCTGCGTTTTTTCCGGAAACGGTAGCGTTTTCAGCCACACGCCCCTGAAACGCTGTGTTTCCGCCCAGTAACACCCATTTCCTGTCAATCACATTACGATCGCCGGAGCGAAGAAAAAGCCGTGAGTAAAAATACTTTCTTCATAGTAAAGTTACTTGGCGCAGTCGCAGTGCGAACTTTGCGCATGCGTACTAAGCGGATTTTCACTGCGATGCGATGAAAAAGAACGAGCGAACAACTCGGAATGAGGGCCTACAAATGTACAATATCAACATCTCCCCTTCTTGTGCAATTCTTTTTCTATTTATATTATGAGCAGCAGGATGCACACAGCAGTGTCAGTTTTGTGACTTGAGATCAATGCCGACGGTGCAATGTACCAAGTGGTGTTTTGCAAGATGGCACAAAATGATGATTGTCTTTGGCAGGAAGGGTGAATCACATGAGCTTTAGGCCTAAAGACACTGCCTGATTTACACAGAAAATATATTTTGACACAGGTCTTATAATGACAGCCTTGAATATAGCATACAGACATCCTCACCAATTGCTGCTCACCTACTGCCACTTACCTACTGCCCCTCATCTACTGTCCCTCACCGACTGCCCCTCACCTACTGTCCCTCACCAACTGTCGTTCACCTACTGTCACTCACCAACTGCCACTCACCTACTCCTCACCAACTGCCGCTCACCTACTGCCACTAACCAACTGCCACTCACCAACCCAACTGCCACTCACCTACTACCGCTCACCAACTGCCCCTCATCTACTGCCACTTGCAAACTGCCCCTCACCTACTGCCGTCCACCTATTGCCACTTGCCAACTGCTCCTCACCTACTGCTGCTCACCAACTGCCACTCACTTACTCCCCCTCACCAACTGCCGCTCACCTACTGCTCCTCACCAACTGCCACTCACCTACTCCCCCTCACCAACTGCCATTCAACTAAAGCCCCTCACCTACTACCGCTCACCAACTGCCACTCACCTACTCCACCTCACCAACTGCCACTCACCTACTGCCACTCACCAACTACCACTTAGCTACTGCCACTTACCAACTGCCCCTTACCTACTGCGGCTCACCAACTGCCCCTTACCTACTGCGGCTCACCAACTGCCCCTCACCAACTGCCACTCACCTACTGCCACTCACCTACTACCCCTCACCAACTGCCGCATACCTACTGCCACTCACCAACTGCCACTTATCTACTGCCTTTTCTCTTCTATAAGCTGCCCAAAGCCTTCAACCTGACCCATCACAGGCCCTCTCTCTGCTTGTGCAAGCACAATACAGCCCAGTGTTGTGTGGAAGCTGTAATAGCTCAGGTATTGAGGGTATTACACATAGATGGCACTTCTGAAACCAGACAATTCTCTGCCTAACACTAACTCAGCATAGCCCGCAATTCCAGCTACTGCTCATGATACGCCCTCTAAACACTTAGACTGCACGTGAAGCACAATTAACAACCAGTTATGCCCAGTCAGCTGCATGTAGAGAGGTGGCTGAATTGTGCGTGAATTGTGGAATACCATAGTTGCACACAGGGGATGATTCAGAGTCCTTAGACACTGAGACACTATGTACCTATGTACCTGAAATCAGTAGTATGGTAAGAACTAGTTAATTAGATATTGGGGATGATGTGTAAGTGTACGCTACTTAAGTAAGACTACTATATAGAGAGAGAATCATTTTCTGCATTTTGCTGTCTCCACCTGTGTAATACATTTCAAAAATCTGTTTCCTTGAAACAATTGCTTCATTTGTTATCGGTTACATGATACTGTAAGGGGTGGTATTCATGTGACCGCCGGTCTGCTGACCGAGAGTCATATGACCTCCTCCACCATCCCGCCGGCTCAGTATCCCGATGGTCGGCATGCCGACCAACAGGGACTATTTCCACTCGTGGGTGTCCACGACACCCATAGAGTGGGAATAGAACCCGTGGCGACCGCAGGTCGCCACCGAGCCCGCAGCGTGGCGAGTGTGGCGAGCCCGCAAGGGGCTTGCTGCACTCGCCCCTCCCCGCCGGTCAGCCATACTACACCCACTGTAAGCATAGAGAGAATACCTTTCATGTAGGACAGCCAGTAACATCTATGGGCATCAGTAACAATGGCACATAACAGCTGGAGGATTTCAGAGATCTAGGTTTCAGTACGATACAATAAAATCACAATCTGTTGCACAGTCATTTGCAGCCACTCAGCCGTATTGCTGTAAAGGTGTGTGATAATAACTAGTCATACTGTGCTTGCCAGAATGTCTGTATTAATGAGGAAGCTTTAGTCCACTCACTAGGAAATCTAGAGTTTACACATTAGTTATGAACATGCAAATTGTCTTTCATACATTCCGCAGGAGTCTCTTGCCAGAGAGAGGAGAAATCTGCATGCTCATAATAGTATAAGCCTGTGGTTCTCCAACTGTGGCCCTCATTCTGAGTTGATCACTCGCTAGCTACTTTTAGCAGCCGTGCAAACGCATAGTCGCCGCCCACGGGGGAGTGTATTTTCGCTTTGCAAGTGTGTGAACGCCTTTGCAGCCGAGCTGTGCAAAAACAGTTTGTGCAGTTTCTGAGTAGCTCTGGACTTACTCAGCCGCTGTGATCACTTCAGCCTGTCCGGTCCCTGAATTGACGTCAGACACCCGCCCTGCAAATGCTTGGACACGCCTGCATTTTTCCAAACACTCCCAGAAAACGATCAGTTGACACCCATAAACGCCCTCTTTCTGTCAATCTCCTTGTGATCGGCTGTGCGAATGGATTCTTCGTTAAATCCATCACTCAGCACTGATCCGCTTTGTACCCCGTACGACGCGCCTGTGCATTGCGGTGCATATGCATGCGTAGTTTTGCCGAGTTTTGAGCTGATCGCTGCACAGCGAATAACGTCAGCGAGCGATCAACTCAGAATGACCCTCTGTGTGCCTTGGCATCCTGGGGTGCCTCATGACACTTGCAGGGGTGCCCTGGGTTTGTGGTCCAGGACCAATGCAAACTATTTATTGTCAATGTAATAGGCAAAACTAGTGCTTGTGGCTGCCAGTCATAATATATGTGGACAAACAGAAGCAAATCTTGTCCCTCACTACATAACGGATGACATATAAACATCATTTACTTAATTTCATATTTTTTTCTAAATTTCTCAATAAGAACATTTTGGCCTAGGGGCGCCGTGAGAAAAATTCTGATGCTCTAGGGCGCTGTGATTCAAAATAGTTTGGGAACCACTGGTATAGCTATAACTGTGCTACGGAGGTGTCAGATCCTCAGCCTGTTGGAAAAGAAATGTTATTGATTTTTTTTTTAGTTTCAGCATAAGATTGTATTTTGCAGATTGAAAACAATGTGGGAAAAAACCCAGGGGGAATTGATTTACAATCACATTCACTAATGAATTCACTATTTATCCACACAACTAATGTGTAAGTACTGTACACTGGCCATTTTGCAGTATGTTTGACACTTTGCCCTTTGCACTGTACATCAAATGTATGTGTACTTTGTTATATAGCGTTTGAATAATTCTTGATGAGAATGTTATGTCCTGCTGAATTCAGTCTTCCTGCAGCAGGGCATACTCCTGTGGTATGTACTTGCTCATTTTGGGGATGCCACTGCTGTGCCCAGGGCTGTCTTAACACCATTGTAGGCCCTGGGCAAACCAATGCACTGGGGCTCCTATACACTGGGGCCCCTACCCGGGAATAAAAAATAAATAAAACAAAATCATAACTTACCCTCCTGCAGTCCAGTGCCATTTCTCCACATGCTTCCATACAGTGAATGTCTGCACTCTGATTGGTGGATAGCTCCAGCCATTCACCAATCAGCATGCGGACAGCACTTTTATGCAGGCTTGGAGGCAGGTAGAGAATGCTGCACTATATACTATGAATGTCTGTCAGCACTCTGATTGCTCCAGTCAGAGCCGGCACTAACCACTCAGCAAAGGGATGCAGTGCAGGGAGATGACAGGCTGGAGAGACGCTCCCCCTGCGCTGCATCCCTGTACTGAGCTGATGTCCCCCTGCTGCTGCTGCTGCCGACTGTTGCTGCGCCTGTCACACTCTGACAGGCAGTGGCGCTGGCAGCATGAAGCCTCCTCTCCCCTCCCCTGTGTCAGTGCAGTGTGCGGACCTAAAAGGGGCGGAGCTACATGGAACTGGGGGGCAGAGCTACACGGAACCAGGCTGAACAGGAGGAGGATCTGCTCCAGCTCTGGCCTGCCAGACTTCATTAGGTAAGTGGATGGAAAGAGAGTGAGTGAAAGTATGTGTGACTGTGTATGTGTGTAATGTATGTACAGTGTGTGTGTGTGTGTGTGTGTGTGTGTGTGTGTGTGTGTGTGTGTGTGTGTGAGAATGTGTGTAAGCGTCACTGATACAGGGGGGTTATGTGTGTAAGCGTCACTGATACAGGGGGGTTATGTGTGTAAGCGTCACTGATACAGGGGGGTTATGTGTGTAAGCGTCACTGATACAGGGGGGTTATGTGTGTAAGCGTCACTGATACAGGGGGGTTATGTGTGTAAGCGTCACTGATACAGGGGGGTTATGTGTGTAAGCGTCACTGATACAGGGGGGTTATGTGTGTAAGCGTCACTGCTACAGGAAGTGTTGCGTGTGTAAGTGTCACTGGTAAAGGGGGCGTTACGTGTATAAGTGGCACTAATACAGGGGTCATTGTGTGTGTAATCGTTACTGGTACTGGGGCGTTACATGTATAAGCATCACTACTACAGGGGGCATTACATGTGTAAGCGTCACTGGTACAGGGGGTTTTACGTGTGTAAGCGTCACTGGTACAGGGGGTGTTACGTGTGTAAGCGTCACTGGTACAGGGGGTTTTACGTGTGTAAGCGTCACTGGTACAGGGGGCATTACATGTGTAAGCGTCACTGCTGCAGGCGGCATTACATGCTTAAGTGTCACTGGTACAGGGGGCGTTACGTGTGTAAGCGTCACTGGTACAGGGGGTGTTACGTGTGTAAGCGTCACTGGTACAGAGAGGTGTTACGTGTGTAAGCGTCACTGGTACAGGGGGTGTTACGTGTGTAAGCGTCACTGGTACAGAGAGGTGTTACGTGTGTAAGCGTCACTGGTACAGGGGGCATTACATGTGTAAGCGTCACTGCTGCAGGCGGCATTACATGCTTAAGTGTCACTGGTACAGGGGGCGTTACGTCATTGGTACAGCGGGCGTTACGTGTGTAAGCGTCACTGGTATAGGCGGGCATTACGTATGTAAGCATCTCTGGTACAGGGGGGCATTACCTGTGTAAGCACAACTGGTACAGGGGCGTTACGCGTGTATGCGTCACTGGTACAGAGGGCGTTACATTTTGGTAATTGTCACTACTGCAGGGGGGCGTTACGTGTGTAAGCGTCACTACTACAGTGGGCGTTATGTGCGCAGTCCCTTTGTAAAGTATGGGAGGGCGCAAATTTATAGTTTGCAGGAGGGCGCCGAACACCATAGCACCAGCCCTGGCTCCAGCCATCCACTAATCAGAATGCTGACAGCTGTTCACTATCTGACTGCAAGCTGTGTGATTGACAATCAGAGCAGCCAGGGCAGCATTCTCTATCTGTATTGGAAGGCCCCTAGAATCATGAAGCCCCGGGTGATTGCCCAGTGTGTATATACAGTAAGATGGCCCTGCCTTTGCTCCCTTCCCTCTCAGGAACTAGACTGTCACCAGATAGCCTCTGGCCTTAGTGCAGAAGACAGAGCCAATCCCAGCTGTTCCCTGCTTTTCCATTCACACACGTGTTATTATAGTATGCTGTGTTGTGTGCAGTGGCGTGAGAGGTGGGAAAGGGTACTAATTACCCAGGACCAGGTCTGATGGAGGGGCCCCGGCCCCCACCTCCCCTCTCCTTAATTACCTGGCAGCAGCAGCTGCAGCTCTTCTCCTCAGCTCAGCACACGCTGCTGTGTGCTGGACTGCTGTGTGTCCAAGGAGGTGCTTAAAATACAATTTTTTCTGTATTTTTTTCTAAGGGTGCAGGGCCATGCCTCCTTTGATTAGGCCACGCCCCCTGAAAACTACCTGGGCTCAGCCAGGCTCTGTACTGCCCTGCTATCGTGCTGTGTGCAGGCCTCTGTTTGCATAATCACAAGGGGCTGGATGTAACGACACCCGATTTCGGCGGCTGTGCGGGATGCTGGCCGAACTCAGATGTTTTTTTAAAGGGGCAATCACTTACAAGGCATGGTTTTGCCTTGTAAGTGATTGCCCTTTTAAAAAACAATGCCCGAGTTCGGGCGTCATCCCGCCCCGGCCGCTGCGCTCGGGCGTCATTACAAGCGGCCTCTGGTACCTATATGCAGGAGGAGAGAGCCAGGAAGACTGGCAGTGCAATAGCAATACATACATGAGAGCCCTGAGGAATCCTTTGGTGGAACGGTCGTGGGCTGTCTCCAGTCTATGTGAAATAATCCTGTGATACTTCTAATATGAAATGTATTAAAATGTTATATTGTCCGCCAGCCACCACCTCATGTAGTGCTGTTTAACTCCCCTTGTGTCTCCACTGCCGCCAGCGGCTTTCATTACTGAAGCCACTAGACCAGTGATTTTCAACCTTTTTTTACTCGCGGTACACTGAACAATATTTTAACATTGCCAAGGCACACCATTTGTTCCCCACAGAAAGAAACAAAAAATACACATTGGCCCTCACAGTAAAAAAAAAATCCACACATACATTGGCCTACACAGAAAAACAATCACATTGCTCCACACATAAATCCTATTGCTCCCCACATGAATTATTTACATTGTTCCCCACAGGAGAAATAAAATAACAAATATTAGCCCCTACCGGTCAGCTGTCCTCCTCCCTGTCCCTCAGTGGCGGGGGTTTGTTCATAGTGGAGTGCTGAGAATACTGAGCAGCGGGCGGGCGGGCAGATGTGGGTGGGCAAGGAAAGCTGTGTATGCAGGCGGGAACTGGAAGATGTGTATGCAGCCCAGGTACAGCCCGTTATACACATTATAGGGGTCATTCAGACCCCGCCGCAAAAGCGGCCCGCAGCGCAGTTTGTTGGTGGCAGCAAACTGCGCATGCGCAGTGGGCGTGAGGCCATACACATTGTGGTCGCTTCTCCGATGGATGCAACCACAATGTGATTGACAGGTGACAGCGTAGCGGGATTAAGGCAGGATGGTGACGGAAAAACGGGGGCAGGCCGGGACCATTTTTGGGGCGGCTGCATGACGTCACACACAGACGCTCCCCCAATAAAAAAGTCTGCTGACCGCCTGACAGCGCAGCCAGCCAACACAACCTTAGATCAGATGTGTCCGCAATCTAATTGCGGATGCATTGGGAGGCGGCCTTGCCCTGTGCTGCGCGGCCCTCAGCATGTGCAGGGATGAATGCAGATCTGGCTGCGTATGCAGCAATCTGCTTTCATCTCTGAATAACCCCCTATGCCAAGTACAGCCCTCGTTCCCTCCACAGTGCGGCCCCAGTACCTGCAGGAGGTCCTGGCTCAGGCGCTGGCTCTCCGCTCTCTTCTCCGCCTCCGGTGTCTCGCAGGCTCCATTACTCCAGCAGCAGCGGCTCCATCCTATGTCGTCAGTGACGCCGAGAGGAGGGGGGGGGGGGAGCAGGTACTTATTACCCAGACCTGGGACTGATAGAGGGGTCTGCCGGGGGCCCTGGTGCACTGCTCTCCCACCCCTCTCCCTCCTTACTGGGCAGCAGCATAAGCTCTCATGTTGGCAGCACAGCAGGGGTCTGGCTGAGCAGGCTCATGTCTGAAACAGAGCCTCCAACGGACTTAGGAAGTTTCCCTGATAGACACAGCAGCAAGAGGAGGCATAGCTATTTGGAATTAGAAAAAAACAAGCCACCATCGGAAGACCATCGAATGACTATCATTTGATGGTGAAAAACATCGGGAGGGCACCATTAAATGCTAAAAACACTACCATCGAAATGAAAGCATCGATGGTTCGGAAACATCGACCATCGATGTCCATACCTACCCCTCACCCCCTCCCCTCTCTAGGCTGCTGCTAGGCAACAGGGCCCACTGCAAGCTCTAATTGGCTCTCACTGACTCAGAGAGCCAATCAGATCCCAGACCTTACCCTGCAGCAGCAGAAGCCACAGACACTCGGAGCTCAGGAGGATTCAGAGGAGACAGAGTGACCTCACTGATATTTATATCACTCCAGCTATACACCACCATTGATCAGGGGGAATAATTTAGGAGGGCTATGGACAAAGTCCTTGCTTGAGTATGTTTTGGACTGTGGGAAAAACCAAGAGAAAACACAAAACCATGGAAAGAACATACAAACTCCACACCATAATCATCGGAATTGGTCCCATGTGAGACAGCAAAGCAAACCGTGCACTGAGCAAGTTGCCATCCACATTATTGTAAGAAATTCCCAGCCGGTACGCCGTACCACCGGGTCGTCCACAATACTGCATTCCGCTGGCTTCGTTCTGTGTGAGGGGAGGAGAGCGCAGCGCAGTGCCTCTCCTGCCCCTCAATTCTCTTGGATGCCCAGTCTCACTCTCCAACGGCGGCGGCGCGGTCAATCTGAATAAGGCACCAGTTTACTAGCCAATCAGAGCTCATGGACCGGCAGCCGCGGCTCCTGATTGGCTGCCGGTCCGCGAGCTCTGATTGGCTAACGAACCGGCGCATCATTTCAGATTGACCCCGCCGCCGTTGGAGAGTGAGACCGGGCATCAAAGAGAATTGAGGGGCAAGAGAGACGCTATGCTACGCTCTCCTCCCCTCACATAGAAGAAACAGCCAGCGGTAAGGGGTGGGGGGCAATGAGCACACAGTGGGACAATGTATATCTGCCACAGGGGGGCATTGTATATCTGGCACAGTGGGGGCATTGTATATCTGACACAGTGGGGGCATTGTATATCTGACACAGTGGGGGCAATGTATATCTGGCACTGTGGGGGCATTGCATATCTGGCACTGTGGGGGCATTGTATATCTGGCACAGTGGGGGCATTGTATATCTGGCACTGTGGGGGCATTGTATATCTGGCACAGTGGGGGCAATGTATATCTGGCACTGTGGGGGCATTGCATATCTGGCACTGTGGGGGCATTGTATATCTGGCACAGTGGGGGCAATGTATATCTGGCACTGTGGGGGCATTGCATATCTGGCACTGTGGGGGCATTGTATATCTGGCACAGTGGGGGCAATGTATATCTGGCACTGTGGGGGCATTGCATATCTGGCACTGTGGGGGCAATGTATATCTGGCACAGTGGGGGCAATGTATCTCTGGCACTGTGGGGGCATTGTATATCTGGCACAGTGGGGGCATTGTATATTTGGCACTGAGGGGGCAATGTTACTTCATCATTGGGCATTGTGTGTGTATATTATATATGTATATTATACACACAATGTCCAGTGATAAAGTAATATGTTGCTCAGAGTCTGGCCCTGCCCCCGATCCCAATTCCCACATTGCAAACGAAAATACAGGCTTTTGCGCATGAACTAGTCATATAAATAGGTTTCACCATCGAATACTTTTGATGTGATGGTTAGTAACCATTGCATCGAAAGTTTCAATGGTAGAACATTGCCATCATATGATGGTTTGCTTTCGATGTCCATCCCTACACAGCACATGCTGCAGTGTGCTGTGCTGCAGTGAGGCAGAGAGGATGCTGTTCTTTCTCAGCCCTGCCTTTTCCTGTATAGGTGGGGGAGGATGATCACACTGATCACATTCTTCCCCTCAAATTGACCCTGGCTGAGGGGCTGAGCCAGGGCTGGGGACTCAGTCAGGGGTCAGGCACTGCACAGATTCTCCCCCCCAATCCTCCCCCCACACTTTTTCCATAAAGGGGCGTGACCACGCCTACCGCGACTAGGCCACGCCCCCCAAAACGTCTCGGCAGCAGGGGAAGTCGGTGGCAGCAGCATAGCAGTGTGTGGGCAGAGGCCGCACACTGGGGGAGTGAGCGGCGCTACACGGGACCAGCGCTGCCACTAGCTGTCATCCAGTTTGACAGGCACAGCAGCAGGGTAGCAAAGCAGGGAGAGCGCCTCCCTGCTTTGTATACCCTTGCTGAGCGAGCAGCGCCGGCTCCCCTGCGCCTCTGTCATATTTGGGGGGGCAAGCTGCCCCCTTGCCCCCCCTGTTCCGACGCCCCTGACACAGACACACGCGCCTAGCGTCCGTGGAGCGGGCGGCATGTGTCTGAAAGCAGGGGCAGCATCTATAATATTTAAACAGCAATAGGAGGGGAGAGATATAGGGGTCTATTCATGAAGTAGTGAGAAGTGTGGAGAAGTGAGTCAGTGGAGAAGTTGCCCATGGCAACCAATCAGCTGCTCTGTATAATTTTATAGTAAAACAAATGGATGTACTCGACACCCGAATCCCAGGCGCAAGATTCTGAAATTAATCAATTCACTTGTATTAAGTAGTCACTAGCTGCACCAACTAAGGCTTGGCAAGAGCCTGGAAGCAAACTAGAATTCAATCGGAAGTGTTAGTGCGCTTTAGTGACTCCAAATACAGTGATAATTGGGTGAGTGTTTGCTTTTACTAAAAACCAAGAGACTTGTTATAATATAACCATTTACTAAAAACACATAATGTTACACTTTATAGTATTACACTTGTTAAAATGAAATGTATCAGCTCAAATGTTAATATATTTCAACCGGAATGCATTCCTTGTTTTGTGAAATATTATAATAAAAAGCCACTTTAACTTGTTTGTGAAACCAGCACCGAGCAGAACCAGCTAGGGGGGGAGGGGTAATGCCATAGCAGGGGAGACACTCGGGAGACACTCGGTATGGGGTCCCCCTGCCATAACATAAATCTGCCCCCCCAAACCAGTCAGCCAAGGGCTGGAATTCCTCGGAAGTGGGGACCCCAAAAAATAAACATGGGGTCCCCCTCCCGAGCAATAACCAGCACTGGGCTGATAGCCCAATGCTATGCCCCGCACCCCTGGTGGCGGTGGGTGCGGGGTTCATAGTTAATATTGTTCTTGACAGGTGGCCTACAGGTCCCAGCAAGCCTGCCCAGCATGCTGGCACTTGGAGAACCACAAGTGCCAGCATGCCCGGACATAAATGGCCCGCTGGCACCTGTGGTCCACCTGTAAAGAACAGTAATATTGTTCTTTACAGGTGGCCAACAGGTCCCAGCACGCCTGCCCCAGCATGCTGGCACATGGAGAACCACAAGTGCCAGCATGCCCGGACATAAATGGCCTGCTGGCACCTGTTCTCCACCTGTAAAGAAAATATTAAAATAAAAACACCAGTCTCTTTAAAAAAAAAAATAGTTTATTTGACAGGGTCTTCACCTGGGGGCGGCGGCCTTTAAGCTCTTTTGCATGGCCGCCGCCTCCCAGGGCTTCCGGCGTCTTCACCTGGGGGGCGCCACCTCCCCAGGGCTTCCAGCGTCTTCCTCCGGCGTCTTCACCTGGGAGGTGGCGGCCATTAAGCTCTTTTGCATGGCCGCCGCCTTCCCCAGGACTTCCAGTGTCTTCACCTGGTGGGCGGCGGCTGCTAAGCTCTTTTGCATAGCCGCCGCCCATCCAGGACTTCCGGCATCTTCAGCCTTCAGGAGCTCTTCTCCGCTCCTCCTCCGCCGTCGGACTGACAGCCGCTCCCTCGCGCTGACTTATATAAGTCAGCCAGAGGGGGCGGAGCGATGACGCAGCGAGCCGTGATTGGCTCGCGGCGGCCATCTGCAATATAAAAAATGACGCTGAGGCGCCATTTTTGAAATGGGTTACCGCTCCGCTGCCAAACTCTGCATCGCCGCCGCCCGCACCTCCGCCGTCACCCACCCTCCGCCGCCTACACCGCCGCCGCCCGCACCTCCGCCGCCAGGACCTCCGCCGACACCCGCACCTCCGCCGCCAGCACCTCCGCCGACACCCGCTCCTCCGCCGCGCCCACAACAGTGATTGACAGCGGATCCAGGGACGGATCCGCTGGCCAATCACTGTGGCCAGACTGACAGGGGACGTGCTTTCATAGGTTGAAAGCACGTCCCTGTGTGAAAGCGGCACCACTAATGGTGCCGCTTTCCTATGCTATTTCAATGGGTTTTTAATGCCCATTGCTAGGACCCGCCCGCTCCCGCCCCCCGCTCCCCATACTTTTCCCTATCTGACCGGGAGGCACCGCGATCGGTGCCTCCCAACCCCATTTAGACAGGGATAATGGTTACATTGATATAAAGGAGATACTTATGACACAGAATATGTGTCATAAGTATCTTCTTTATATTATTTTAATCATTAACGACAGGGGAGGCACTGCCTCCCCTGCCTCCCCTGACTGCACGTCCCTGATACAGTATATGTTTGGCTTATAGAGAATAAAAAAGAGATATTATTCTAAAAGAGGAGTTATTCAATTATAAAAGGCCAGGATATTTATGAGATATGATAATTGCATAATATATGTGCTGTGAGGAAGTGAGAATAATGATATACTAAGATCAATTTGTATACTAAATGTATCCCGACTGAATGTGTAGGACAAAATAATAAACACAAATTCACACAAGATTTATGAGCAACGTATCTTTATTACATTAGAAATAATAGGATTCACACGGAGGAACATAGACTGGACATTTGTAGTTTTAAATTCACACTTGAATTTCAGAGCACACTATATTTTAATACTTCACCAGTCCTTGAGAATATTTTAATATATAACTAATAAAGAGTAATTTTAATTAACTATTGTGGTTCCAGTGCATCCGAGAAAAACGCTTCTCTTGTTTTTCTCTTCTCCTTTTTTCTGTGTAAATTATGGTCTCTGACCGAGAAGCATAGGATAGCAGCTGTAAATAAAAAGGATACCTTTCTGATGGATAATCAGATAATATGTTAAAAGGAATATAGAGCAGAAGGAACCATTAAATATTTGAATATATCTGATGAAAAAAAACTTTTTCAATACTGGTACTGGATTTGTTTTGGTATTGTATAAGTGGGCCACATGCATCATCGCTTGGAAAGTGATAAAATGGAGAGAGATAAAGGGGCAGATTTATTAAGCTCGGTGAAGAGGTGATAATGGACCAGCCAATCAGATCCTAACTGCCATGTCACAGGTTGGGTTTGAAAAATTACAGTTAGGATCTGATTGGCTGGTACTTTATCACCTTCCACTTTATCACTTCACCGAGCTTAATAAATCTGCCCCACAGTACCAGCCAATCAGCTCCTAACAGTCATTTTTCAAACACAGCCTGTAACATGGCAGTTGGGAGCTGATTGGCTGGTACTTTTTCACTCTCAATTTTATCCCTTTCCAAGCGATAATGCATCCTGTGACATGAGCCTGGATGTCAGATGTGTGTGAGATCACACTAGGGGGGTCATTCAGAGTTGATCGCATGCTGCCGATTTTCGCTGCGCTGCACCACAATGCGCAGACGCATCATATGGGTACAATGCGGATCGTTGCTGAGCTATGGATTTAATGAAGAATCCATTCGCACAGCCAATCGCAAGGAGATTGACAGGAAGAGGGCGTTTATGGGTGTCAACTGACCATTTTCTGGGAGTGGTAGGGAAAACGCAGGCGTGTCCGGGCGTTTGGAGGGCGTGTGTGGGACGTCAATTCCGGCATCAAAAAGACTGAAGTGATCGCAGTGGCTGAGTAAGTTCAGACCTACTCTGAAACTGCACAAAATGTTTTTGCAGAGTTCGGCTGCACAGGCGTTCGCACACTTGCAAAGCAAAAATACACTTCCCCGTGGGCGGCGACTATGCGTTTACACGGCTGCTAAAAACAGTTAGCATGCGATCAACTTGGAATGACCCCCTAGGTGCACAGCAGAAAAAGTGCAGAATGAAATACGGATTATATACTTATTTTTCTATGTTGTCTGCTACAAGAAAGTCTTCCTGTACCTATCCAGAAAACAAGAACATAAACATTCCTGGGTTACACAAAGTAGGTGTGACGTTATTTTCTATTGAACTAGTACGAGGTCTATGCAGCAGCTAAACCAATGTAAAGGAAGTTATCTTACCGAACCAGGGACATGATGGGGTTATTAGGGATAACTGAAATGTGGGCTTCCTACTTCTGCTTCCATGAATTCAATTACTCTTCACTGGTATAGCCTACACTGGGGTTATTGTCACATCATATGTCAGAGGGTTGTGGATGGAAAAGTGTTACATTATATTTTGCAATTGTTCATGTACGGCTAGACTAGGGACAGTGCACAGCAATCAGAGCAATGGCTGAGGCTTCGCTACTGCCACCAACGAGGATGTGTAATAGTTGCTACTTACAATTCTGAAATGCCTCCTACACTACTAATCCCATTTTATACAGTTTGAGGTGGTAATATGGGTCCAACCACTATGCTGGCCCCGGCTAGATGTTATCAGCATGCGGGCCAGCCCATGCACAGTAACGCCCAGATTGGGTTTTCTGTTCTTGAGCCAAGGTACATGCAAAACTCTTATACATTCTCTTATCGTCTTCCACCCCGACTAATGCAAGCTTGTCCTATCAGGCATCTCCCTTACCCATCTCTCTGCACTGTTATCTGTCCTTAGGGCCACCATATGCCTGACCTTCTTCTCTCATAGCTCCACAACCATCACACCATGCTAGCTCCAGAGTCCACACATCCTCCAGAATCCAATTCAGATTACTCAAAACCCTCAACAACTCCACCCTTTCATACATCTCAGCCTTTATGTCAGGATACTCAGCCTCACATTCTCCTCAATCTGCCTGTGACTTGTGCCGCATCTCTGGTAGCCACCTCTCTTTCCTGTCTGCCGGACTTCTCTTGTGCTGCTCCTCACCTAAGGAATTCTCTACCATCCTGCTCGCACTTTGCACAAACTTGCAAAGCTTTAAATGCTGTCTAATAACTCATCTTTTTATTAGGTCCTACCCTAATCCTTCCAAATCACTCAGAAGACCGGAACATGCAAACTACTGTCCCAGTCTCTCCTCCAAGCCACATTTGTTCTTCTTATTTTCAGATTTGCATTTATTTTGTCTCCCTTGTATATCTCTATTCTGTGCATGCTGTTTTCAGCACAATGTGGCACTGCAGAGCAAGCCATACAAATTAATAATAATAATAATAATAATAATAGCAGCATTACATGTATCCATTGACATAGCATGTTAGTTGAGTGTCACCCAGGCTGTGACACCTTAAAGCGGGTACACACTACCTGATGTTTACATGGCGACGGTGAACGACTATGTAGTTGAACGATAACATTCAGTTATAGTTCAGTGATAACATTCAGTGACATCACCACCTGCATTCCCGAACATGCAGCTCAGACTGACGTTGGGGCTAAATCAGACCTGATCACTTCTCTGCGTTTTCGGGTCTGAACTGCGCATTCATATGCACCGCAATGCACAGGCGCGACGGTCTGCAGTGTCAGGGAGCACCGGAAAGCAACGGGACGGTGCGAAAAATCCGATCACACCGGCGATCGCAAGAAGATTGACAGGAAGAGGGAGATTCTGGGTCGCAACTGACCGTTTTCAGGGAGTATCCAGAAAAACGCAGGAGGGAACTGGCGTTTTGTGGGAGGAATAGTGATGTCAGCTCCGTCCTGGTTGATCGCATTGGCTGAGTAAGTCCTGGGCTGTGCAGAGACTGCACAAACTTCTGTTTTTGCAGCTCTCCTGCACATGCGATTGCACCCCTGCACAGCGACTACCCCCTCCTCCTGTAGGTGGTGATTACCTGATCGCAGGGATGCAAAAAACGCATCCTAGTGATCAGGTCTGAATTACCCCTATTGACGGTTGAACTGCCTGTCAGCTCAATACTGGTGAATGCTGAACGGCGTGCGGGAGCGTACATTGTTCATCGTTCACCGATATGACCCCCATACACACTGGACCATGTCAGGCTAAAAATAAACTATAACAACATAAATATCGTTATTATATATTTTTTAGGCAATCTGGGGATATATACTATACTCAACACATATAGATGTATCACAACTTAAATTTGTATTTCTTTTTTTTTTATCTGTATAAAAAAATATATTTTTGCTTTAATAACTTTACGTTTTGTGTTAACAGAACCGTTTTATTATACAAGAAAAAGTTTGAGACTACTGGCATACACTGTGGTGCACATAATGACAGTGCCATACTGCCCTCTTGTGGACTTTGTAAAAATGCACGTAATGTGTTCAGTATATGCAGTGTTTCCAAAGCTTGGTCTTCTAGGCTCTGGACCTATTGTTTCTGCTTTTAAGTATGTCCATGCTTGAGCACAGGTGATTTAATTATTATATCAGTCATTTTTATTTACCCATCTATGCTCTTGCATGGACATTCTTACAATCTGGACTTTAAGGGGGCTTTGAGGACCAAGCTTGGAAGACACTGAAATAGGGATTTCATCTTGGTACTTAAGTATGGTGGGGTTGCAGCTAGAGTTGCCACCTTATCCCTTTAATTCTGGACACATATTAATTACACAGGTTTTGTGCAGGGCTGGCTTTAGACCTACTAGCACCATGAGCAAAATATTTAGAAGCGCCCACTACCCCTCTAATGCGCGCGCCGAAGGTGCGTGTGCTCCAGGGAAAGTGGGCATGGCTTCGCAACCTTATATTATCAAACTCTATACTGTATGTTTATTTTCACACCCCCTCTACATACACACACAATTAGCAGCCTTACACATAATGCCCACAGTAGTGTTCCTTACATATGTCCCCAGTATAGTTGCAGATACACAAAACGTTCCAGTAACATGCTACACTTAAGCCTCCAACAGTGCAGTGCCAGATGCACATATGCCCCCGCAGTGCAATGCCAGATACACATTATATGCCCCCAGCAGTGCCATACCAGATACACATTATATGCCCGCACAGTGCTGCCAGATACCCTAATGCCCCCACAGTGCTGCCAGATACACATTATATGCCCCCACAGTGCTGCCAGATACACAAATGCCCCCACGGTGCTGCCAAATACACTAATGCCCCCACAGTGCTGCGCTGCCAGATACACTAATGGCCCCACAGTGCTGCGCTGCCAGATACACAAATGCCCCCACAGTGCTGCGCTGCCAGATACACAAATGCCCCCACAGTGCTGCGCTGCCAGATACACACATGCCCCAACAGTTCTGCGCTGCCAGATACACAAATGCCCCCACAGTGCTGCACTGCCAGATACACAAATGCCCCCACAGTGCTGCACTGCCAGATACACAAATGCCCCCACAGTTCAGCGCTGCCAGATACACACATGTCCCAACAGTTCTGCGCTGCCAGATACACAAATGCCCCACAGTGCTGCGCTGCCAAATACACACATGCCCCAACAGTTCTGCACTGCCAGATATACAAATGCACCCAGTGCCAGATAACCATATCCGAGTGCAGCGGGGATGGGCGGTGCGCAGTGTGCTGAGGTCTGGGAGCTTCACTCTGGGCACCTCAGCTACATGCAGGCAGAGAGCTATGGCAGCAGGGACAAGTGTCCCAAGCTACCGCACACCGTCCCGCCCTCAACCCCAGGCTCACTCACCGCGATCATGATGTCTGGTACACGGTGCGCCTTTCCCCCCATTCCCGGCCACCAGTCATCTCTAATATGGCGCCGGTCCATGAGCCAATCAAAGCTCGTGGCCTGGCAGCCAATAAGGAGCCGGTCCGTGAGCTCTGATTGGCTGATAGATGGCACCATATTAGAAGTGGGCAGCCGCCCTTAAATAGCTGGTACCATGTTGGGAGCCGGCACTGGTTCTGTGGCTAATTAAAACCAGGTGAAATGGAGTCTTGAAGTCAGCCAGCCACAGAACATGTGTAATTAATATGTGTCCAGAATTAAAAGGATGATGTGGCAACCCTAGTTGCACTCCCTTCCCTCACAGTTCCACAAAAGTCGACTATGCTGCTACTTAAGCACCATAAATCCATATGTGTTCAATAATGATCGGAAAGTCATCAGGTTATTATTGGGCATAGAATTTGGACTATACCCTCAGTAATACATTACCAATTGCTGTAGATATCACTTTATGAGGGGATTTATCTTGCGATAAACAACTGCTTTTAAATATTTTCTTCAACACCTGATTTGCAGAGGTATGTAGGTATACTTACCATACTATCCCTTTAAACCAGGACACTCATGAATTACACAGGTTCTGTGGCTAGCTGACTACAAGCCTGCATTTCACCTGGTTTTAATCAGCCACAGAACCTGTGTAATTCCAGAGGGTCCTGGTTTAAAGGGATAGTATGGTAAGCCTGTATAAAGCATACCTGTTCATTTGACACATTTGACCCTATATCTATTTCTCTTGTTTTGGTTATCACAGTAATTTCCCAAATGAATCATCCCAAACTGAATTAAATAGTTATTATTATTATTATTATTATTATTATTATTATTATTATTATTATTATTATTATCCTTTATTTATATGGTGCCACAAGGGTTCCACAGCGCCCAATTACAGAGTACATATGCACATAATCAAAACAGGAAGCCAGTGACTTACAGTTGAAGACAATATAGGACAAGTACAGGGTAACTAAGCATAAGTACACTAGTAAACAACAAAGAGAAAAGTTCTAAGGTGGCCAAAAAATTGCAGGAATTGGCCAGTTGAGGATTATTAAAGTAAGAAAAGGATAAGCACATGAGGGAAGAGGGCCCCGCTCGTGAGATCTTACCTTCTAAAGGGGAGGTGCAGACAGACACGGGTGACACAGATGGGGTAGACTGAGCATGGGACAAAGGGTTAGGATGAGATTTGGCTGGGTTTAGTAAAGAAGTGGGTCTTAAGAGCCCGTTTGAAGTTCTGTAGAGAGGTGGAGAGACTGAGGGGGAGAGGTAAAGAATTCCAGAGAAAGGGAGCAGCATGTGAAAAATCTTGGAGTGGGAGGAAGTAATCAGAAGACAGGAGAGTCAGTGTGCATTAGCAGAGCGAAGAGGACGGGTGGGGGAGTAAAGGGAGATAAGGTCAGAGATGTAAATGGGAGAGGAGTGAGTGTAAGTGAGTGTGAGAAGTTTGAATTGGATTCTGAAAGGGAAGGGAAGCCAGTGAAGGGCTTGTAGGAGAGGGGAGGTGGATGTGTGGTTTGAAGGAGAGGGAGGAGTCAAGGATTACTCCAAGACAGCACACTTGGGGGCTAGAGCAGATAGTAGTGCTATCTATAGATAATGAGATTGTGGGAGGTGAGGTTGTGCGGGAGAATGGGAAGATGGGAAGATGATCAGCTCAGTCTTAGACATGTTGAGTTTAAGAAAGCGTTGGGACATCCAGGAAGTGATAGCAGAAAGACAGATGGAGGTATGAGTGAGGAGAGCTGTGGAGAGATCGGGGAGGAAAGGTAGATTTGAGTGTCATCAGCATAGAGGAGCATAGTTACTGTTAAGGGCAGCAAACTCTCACCCCCAGATCCAAATATCCAAATATGATTCTAGCAAACCAGTCTGTAATACTGCAGGCTTTTAGGTAATTGATATTCCCCTGAGCTAAAGTATAAGCTGCAAGTCAAACAGACACACAGAACAACTGCTGGGAACAGTTTTCACATTCTGACTTGTTGGCTGAACTGCATGTGTGATCAGATATTGTGTATATGGGCACTTGGATCAATGAATCATCCTCCTGTAACACCATCAGAGACGTTTGCCTGAATTTCATTTTAATGAGCAGTAAGAGAATATATACACTGAAGCAATGTTGTTGTCGCCCAACTACTGAGGGCACAGCTACAGGGGGCACAATACTGGGGGCACAACTACTGGGGGCACAGCTACAGGGGGCAGAACTACTGAGGGCACAGCTACAGGGGGCATAACTGGGACCACACCCCTTCTCCATGAAGCCACTCCCCTACTTTTTGCTGCACACCTAACCCTGTTTTACCTGTCAGGGGAGGGGGGGCACTAAAGGAAACTTTCGCCCTTGGCGCCACATGGTCTAGAACCGGCCCTGATAGAGTCCAAACTAGCTGAACCACTGATTTTTTATGCGTTTCTCCACCTTAGTAGTGCGGCGGTTTCTTCAGAAGAGTGTATAGGCTACAGTATACACTCTTCTGAAGAAACCGCCGCACTACTAACTAATTGGGAGCTGCATATTTATACTAATTGATAATAAGGTGATAAATGGTGATATTTTATATAAATTTAATTCTCGCACCCGATATACTTTGCAAATTATATTTTTCTGTGTTTGAAACATGACCTTTAGGAACTGATTGGCTGGTACTTTTTCACTTTCCACTTTATCTCTCGCTAAGGCTTAGTACAGTACATCTGCCCCTGTATGTTTTGGACAAATGAGCCTTCATTTTTTGTCCGAGGAGCCTGTTCTCTGTGCCATTATTTGTGATGATGAAAAGCATGATAACAAATCATATTTTTCAAAAAACACACACTCACATACTTTTGGAAAGTCTGATAACTCTCCCACTGTATAATCATGAACATGAGTTTGTGTTGCAATAAGTAATAAGAGCTCTCTTACAATATTCTTAGTTTGAATTATATTAAGGAAGGTCAGTGGCAAAATAATATAACAATGAAATGACCACAATATAAAATATAGATTATAGGCAGGGAACACGCTATTCCTTTACAGCCTTCGCTTTTATATTTCAGGTAAAATAGAGATTGAGTTACGGAACATTCCATCACGCAAACGAAGGCTATGGAATGTAGACAACAAATCCAGTTACCCGAGGATTGTAATGTATACATTAAGAACCGGAGACTGATTCATGGTTGTATGGAAGCGGCTGTGCAATTCGGTGTCCTTAAAATGCAAATGTAGCAGGAGGCGTCTGTAGGAGATAGCTGCCTCCTGTTAGCATTAGTGAGGATCTGAGTGCTGCTTCTGAGGATGGATCCTCGGATCATCATCACGATTCACAATGGTTCTAGGCACCAGCCAGTCTGCGTTAAATGAAGCTTACTCAGGCTGTCCGTCAGATCTGGACACCTGTGTCCAGGAAGTCTGCTTCTGACAAAGCAGACCCTGGACCCAATCTGCCTTCAAAATGGTTGTGACACCCCCATTTTGAAGAACGAGTACCGTCCCCGCTCTGCCACCCAAATGCTGCGGCTGATGGGCTGTGAGTGATATCGAAAGACCTGTTCTGCACATGTGCAGACCCCCAAACATCATATTTGTAGCAAACGATCGGATTTGCATATAGATTTGAATTAGCCCCTGGTTTCTAGAAATAAAAAAATTGTAATCTCTTCAATTGAAAGCTATGCTGTCTGTGACCTCAGATTATCTCTTGCTGAAATGAATGTACAGATGGGTAAAACATGTCTTGAGAAAGTTTCCAGGTTGCTTGGAGATGAAACGCGTTGACGCCCACTCCTTCTGCCCACAGTCTCCCGCTGTGAGATTCTCCGCTCTCCAGCCTCACCAGCAATGCATACACGTGGTTTTCTGCTGACGGATCCCCTGCCTCTCGGCGTGGAACAGTGTCCACTGGCTATACGGCTGTGGACGGCGCTATCTATCCAGCTCTGTGTATTTTTCCGGACCATCCACAGAGAGTGCAGGGACATAGAGGGTACAGCCAGCATACCACTCTTATAAACAGCCCAGGATACCATTCTAACAGGTTATTATCACAAGTGCACTTTGCGAAGGACCCCTGATTGCTACAGCATAGGAACCAGCACAGTGGTAATTATCTTTGTATTTCTGTGACTACATGTCGTTTTCAACCTACTAACCACTTAATGCATGTATCTTTGACAGCTTAACAAAAAGCGGAGCTTATTGTATAAACCTCACTGGGACGCCGGTAAGAGGGTTATTAATTGCCTTGGGAGAGACTGCTATTTTAATGATCACTAACGTATATTAATAAGCATTGGAGAACATTTGTGCTGTAGCACTATACCCAACAGCAGCTGCTTATATGCAATACCAATGAATCTAAATGTGTTTACAATTTTATGTAAGTATTACTGTTGTCTGTAAAATTGTCTATTCATATATAAACTGATATTTACATTATTGAGCTTTACTGAGTCTTTTCATTCATGGGAGACAACACAATTTGGTTTATATCCTTTCAAATATTGTCTTTATCCGAGCACGGTGATTTTTTCGATATATCCAGATAGGTAAAGCATACCAATAATTACAGGTAATATAAATAGTACACGATGTACAGCACAAAACACAAAACTTTTGCACCGAAAGTCCCACCCTGCACATCAAAATCTACCCCTACTCTCCTCTGTTGGGAGACCCTTCTGCAAATTGTAAGCATGCCTGCATGTGTGGCTTGGAGGCAGGGGCATTTGAAGAGAGGAGGGGACCCGCGTGTAGCCTCTGTTGTGGGCCCCCTTCTTCCCCATCAGTTTGTAGACTCTGGTATAAACCTAGAGTCTACTGCGCATGCGCACATCTCTGGGAACATGGAGCCCGTGCCTTGTTCCCGGGGACATCCCCAGTGCGCATGCGCAGATTACCGGAAATGGCCACTGTGGCCATTTTAAAAGTGATTTGCGCCTGAACTGCAGGGACACAACTGCGGGACTCCAGACGGGTAAGTATACTATATGGGTAAGTATATGTGTGGGCCCAACCAGGCATAGGGGCCTGCACACACTGCACCTATTATGCTCGGAGGATAAACCTGAGAAGTATGTAAAGGCCCCCATACATCAGCAATCATGAAAAAGCAATTCACAGATTATGTGGGGTCGCCCCCCCCAGTTTGAAGATTCCCCAATCCACCAATATGCTCCAATACATTACAGATATTTTCCAGTGATTTGCAGATCATTTTCAGCAAATACAGATCTGCCAATCTTGAAAGGATCATCAGTTTAGTAGAAACAATGTGCAAACCTGCTGACTGTTGCTATACACTAGCAATCTACAGCCTCAATTGATCCGTGCAATCCAACATGTTGAGGCCCCACACATCAGCAATGAATTGGGGCAATTTAGCATTTTGCAGATGACTGTGTAAAAAAAAAAAAAACTACAATGTGTAGGGTTCACATTTCGCAGATTCTGTCCAACAATCGATTGTGATTGTTAAATCAGGTTGGATTTCATATTGGATTTCACAAATCAATTGGGGCTGTAGATTGTTTGTGTATGGTAACAATCAGCAGATCAGTCATCAGTTTACTAGAAATGGTCTACAAAAGTTTATTAATCTTATAGGCCCTACACAGTTACCGATTACACTGAGCGATATGTGTAGGCACCAATGATGAATGATGCGCGGCCCCGCAGTCGTTCATCTTTGGTGCCGGATTGTTTATACGTGCAAGCCAATATGGACAATCTCGTCCATTTTAGCATGTAGGGCTATGGGGTCGAGTGACGTCAGGGAGTGAAGAAACTTCACTCACCCCTTCCACCCCCTACCGCCGTATCGGATGTTGGGTACCTCGGCGGAAACTGGCCAGTGTGTAGGGCCCATTACTTTAACAACCTATTACAGATGGTACTGCAATTATATGAAATTACTGTATATACATCTTGGGGCCCCACAAAATAAGATGGCACAGTTGAAGACACTATTATTCGTTCTGATATTTATTTCCTCGATATCTGACCACAAGATATACAGTATATTAAACAAACAAATTCAGGGACTACCAAGCTTTCTCCTAAGGTGGAGTTGATGCTCCTTTCTGAATAGAAACCGTTGTCACTTTCAGTTACCCTGTCTCAATGGTTATTTTGTAGTTCTCTCAATTATTTGGCTACAAAGTTTCTGTCTCTACTGTTTTACAAGAGAATCTCAACATATTTTACTGAAGGTTTAGCTAGCTGGAGATTCTAGTTATGATATCCTGTCACTGTTCTGTCGATAGAGGCTAGATGATGTAAGTTACCAATATGTTATATGCTGTCTATCCTTCTTTACACTGGGTCTCCATGAAATGTGTGGCTATTAGCTGTGTGTGAATGGCTAGCTTCTTGATATCTCCTTAAAACTTATAATCAGTGCTTAAAGTGATCCTAGAGAGGTGGTGGAACTCACCCCCCCCCCACACACACACACACACACACGCTTGTGAAATAAAGGGATTGCGCTCGCCGCAAAAAAGGGGCATGACTTCGAAAAGAAAGGGGCGTGGTCACCCAATAGTATCCCCAATTCGAATTATGCCACACAGTAGCACAATCTTATTCACATTACACCACATAGTAGTGTCCCTTATTCATGTTATGACACACATTAGTGCTCCTTATACACAAAGCCACAGTAGTAGCACCCCTAATACACATAATGCCCACAGCATTAGCGCCCCTTTTGTCCTCAGGAGTGATGCCCCTTATTAAGTGCCGCCTATGCAATGCTGTCATTAGTATTGCCCCCAGTAGTAATGCCCCCGTAGTTATGCCCCCTGTAGTTATGTCCGCAGCAGATATGCCCCAGTAGATATGCCCCCTATAGTTATGCCTGCTGTAGATATGCCTCCAGTTGGTTTGCCCCAGGTGGTTTGCCCCCAGTAGTTGTGCCCCCAGTTGGTTTGCCTCAGTAGGTTTGATCCCAGTAGTTATGCCCCCAGTTGGTGTGCCCCCAGTAGTTGTGCCCACAGTAGTTATACCCCCAGTTTGTGTGCTCCCAGTTGGTTTGCCCCCATTTTGTTTTCCCCCAGTTGGTGTGCCCCCAGTAGTTATGCCCCCAGTTTGTTAGCTGCCCACTAGATATGCCCCCAGTTACCCCCTCTAGTAGTGCTGCTTAGTGCTTACACACACAAAAGAAAAAAAGAAAAAAATACTCACCAGCCCCGCTCCTGCTTCTGGACTGCAGCCTCTGTCTGGCACCTGCTCCTCGCAGCTATGGGAGAGACGCTGTGATGTCTCTCCCATAGCGCTGCCCAGCTGCACACTGCCTGAGCCGGTAGCCGGAGCTCACCCCTGAGCTCTGGCTTCCGGCTGCTGCTTCGGGGCAAAGAGCCGGTGCCCGCTGGTAACACAGTCTCAGCAGGCGCCCGGCATTTCCTTAGGTTAGGTGAGCCGTGGAGGTGGAACTGCGTTCCGTCTCCAAATGGAACTGGCGAAACCCAGTTCCGCCTGTTCCGGCTCACTTTAACCTCTGCTTATAATGAAACTAGTCAAGCTAAATAGATCTAACTGTCCATTAACTTGTGACTTTGAATCTGTCCCAGTAAGGCGCTGCATTTCTAGACTGTAGCTTGACAATGTTATTGATGTCTCTGTAATAGCTGTAAATCCTCTCTAGTGTGTCCTATTAATGGAAGTGGTTAGAGTCAACAGTGGTGCTGAGGGGGGAGGGAACTAATTACCCATGCCCAGGCTTGTTGGATGGGCCCAGCGGCTTCCTCTGCCTGGGACATGGGCAATCTCTCTACAGCCCTGAGTCGATGGGCTACCATTTGCCTTCTATGGGTTAGCGTTAGTCCAGAAATGATAAGGGGGTTTCTATAAGGTGTTTACTTTTGTGCTCTGTTAGCTACCTCCCTGCAAAATCTCCCTCTCTCCCCGCCTACCGGTTGTCACTTGGAATGAGAGGAAACTGCGTCATCTCCCCCTGTTATCTGTCAGGGGAAGATCCGCCCCTGATTTTCCCAGCCAAGATGCTCTCTCGAGACTAAGCACCACCATGAGTTCCTGATCAGCAGTTAGCCTAAAGCTGGGCACACATTGAGCGCTATGTTGTCCAATCCAGCGAATCAGATTGACATATTTCTCACATTGTTGCATATCAGGGTGTGTGTATGGCCAATATGTGGGTGCCCGTGGTTAATAGTGACGTCGTCAGGTTTGATGTATGCTAACGAAGGAGATAATAGTAATCATTCCATCCTTCATTAACATTGCTCAATGTGTACCCAGGTACCGATATGAAGGACAGTCAGGCCTAAATATCGGCTGGACACACGTTGCTCCAGCATGTACCCAGCTAGTGATGGCTGCCTCAGCACACCAGTGGTTCCCAGAGTCCAACTGTCAACTGTCCCAGCGAATGCCAGCCGCAACACTCAGGGCGCAGTTAACCCTTTCCCTGCTGCAAGTTTCAGAGCATCTGCCCAGGGCTGTAGGGGGGAAAGGGGCACAACAGTCCATCACAAGTCCATAGGTACATTGTGTAAATATCACATAAAAAAACACCCTGCTCTATGGTCTCTGAGCAGTTCATGACAATACTGTAGGTCTGTGCATGACAATAGAGCTTACATCCCCAGCCTTAGATAAGGATACAGAGTTTAGTACTACTGGTTTAGATTTAGGGAATTGGATGTTTATAAAATTCACCTACAACAGACCTATGGCCATGATGTTCCCCTAAGTACCCCTATACATAGCCCATATCCATGGCTATAGAGACAGATGGTTGGGTTGGGAGATACTGAGGGGCTGTGGCCAAATATAAGGGGCATTGCCAAGACATTCACTGAAAAAACATGGAAAACTCTATGCTTTGTGATGCCATGCGTTGTCAAAGAAGGCATTTACAACAATCAATATAGTAGCTAGCCCGGCTCCCACTAGAACCCGCAAACCAGTCCAGATAATTACACTGCCCCCACACCCCGAGGTCTGCCCATATCCAGAAACTCCCCCTCAGGATAGATTCATGACCTCCCATTAGCCCCATCCAGATGTCTTCCATTATTCTATCTCTATATATACCAGAAAGACTCCTGTGCTACCACTGCTCCCAACTTATTGTTTTTTGTTTGTTTTTTATCACACCCCTTCCCTTGTTACATGTCCTATTTTGTTTTACTGTATTTACTATTAAATTTGACACTTTGTAAAGACTGCTTGGCTTTCAGTTATTTCTGGCTTATAGGGCAGGATGCATGAAGGCTATAATGCAAACCACAGAAAATGCAGTTTTCGGAGAAATGGCCATTTTTCGCATATGCACCAAGCCTGGACATGATGGTCATCTTTAGATGGTTTTACCCAGTAGAAGCCTGTTGGATTCTTATCGCACTTTGCCCTGAGAGGGATCCAGATAGATCCCTCCCAGCACTCCCCGCAGCACATGTGTCAAACGATGCATGCGCGGATGGACTCCCTGGTCATAAACCCGAAAGTCCCCTCACCGCAAAGGACAGCTCACAGTGGGAGACCTATTTGTACGCCATGCGGCACAACTACTTGAATCTGCGGGCACATCGTGAAGTGTGCACAGCTGACTTGAACATGGGAAATGACTTATTTTTCACACAAGAGTCTGACTCAGAATCAGGCCCATTGTGTGTTTTCACACAGCACACGCTCCAGAACCAAGTAAATGTACCATTATTATTACACCTATGTATCATTAAATCGTGTGTTTCTACAGCTAATTGTGAGCTGCCATATTCTATTTACCCTCATAAGTATACTATAATTTACTGTTATGTAATTAGGGGCACCTTGGCTGGCCCCGAGCCTGTATGGTGACCTGGGCCCGCCAGGGAGGCATACCCAAAGTGCGAATGTTACATGGTCACACCCCTTTAGCACCTCAATACTGCTTTGAATCATCATTGCATATCCATTAAAGCCCGATATGCTTGGATGGACGCATCCCTTTAAAGGGGTGTGGATCATAGGGTCAACAGTAACTAGGTCGACAATCATTAGGTCTACCACTATTGGTCAACAATGAATAGGTCGACACCTGAAATAGGTTGACATTAGTTTTTTGTTTTTTGCTGCCGTTTTCTGTGTAAAGTGACACCTCGCCTGGCTCGCGTTGCTCGCCATGCTTCGGGCAAGGTGCCTCACTCCACTACCGCTGCGCTCGGCACAGGTTACTATTCCCAATCATAGTCCACGTGTATTGTAAAGTATGAAAAATGTAAAAGAATGAAGAATTTTTTTTTTAAAACTCACGCGGAAAATGTGAAAAACTCATGTTGTTTTTATGTGGCGACCTTTGCCATATCGACCAAGTGACCATGCCGACCTAATGCATGTCGACCAATACTGGTCAACCTAATGCGTGTCAACCTAAGTGCTATCGACCTAAAGACCATATCCCCTTTAAAGTACCAGGGCTTGGAGCTTTTCATGGGAGCCCCGTACGACCTCAGAATAATGGGGGTCATTCCGAGTTGTTCGCTGGTTATTTTTTTGTCGCAACGGAGCGATTAGTCGCTAATGCGCATGCGCAATGTCCGCAGTGCGACTGCGCCAAGTAAATTTGCTATGCAGTTAGGTATTTTACTCACGGCATTACGAGGTTTTTTCTTCGTTCTGGTGATCGGAGTGTGATTGACAGGAAGTGGGTGTTTCTGGGCGGAAACAGGCCGTTTTATGGGTGTGTGCGAAAAAACGCTACCGTTTTTGGGAAAAACGCGGGAGTGGCTGGAGAAACGGGGGAGTGCCTGGGCGAACGCTGGGTGTGTTTGTGACGTCAAACCAGGAACGAAACTGACTGAACTGATCGCAGATGCCGAGTAAGTGTGGAGCTACTCAGAAACTGCTAAGAAGTGTCTATTCGCAATTCTGCTAATCTTTCGTTCGCAATTTTGATAAGCTAAGATTCACTCCCAGTAGGCGGCGGCTTAGCGTGTGCAAAGCTGCTAAAAGCAGCTTGCGAGCGAACAACTCGGAATGACCCCCAATACTCTATTTTCTATGTGAGTTTCAACCCTACTCTAACCTAAATGCATTTGATTCTGTTTTATTTAGAATTAAGTACTCTTATACGTTTCTGACTTTCTATTATGTTCAACCTGGATTTTAACCACAATAATTAGTTTCTTAAACTTTTTTTGTTAATGCAGCCACATGGTCAATCTCACTGCCTGATTTGTACTCGTTAGAGGACATTCTGGAATTCAGGTTGTCCCTAAAGCTAAACTTGATTTAATTACAAAGTGACAGAGAGCAGTTCAGCATATATTATAATTTATTAAGATTTTATAGCATATATCTACAAATTACATAGGTAATTAAATGACAAATATATTGACTTCAAGGAAATTCTGAAAAACTAACAATTAGGGTTGCCTTGACGTAGCTATTATCAATACAGGTGAGGTTCATTGTGATAAATAAGTCTTTCAAGTCTTTGTGCATCTACTAAAACTAGATAAGGCACATGGTGGATGAGGATATCTAACTGTACATATATTGCAATAAATACTTTGCCTATATTTGCTAAAATCTTATCTTCCAGATTTACAACAAACCACATTTGGTTGCAAATCGCTGACGGTTTTGTCCTCCAAACTGCTGTTTTTAATGTTGCACAGTTTAGAGGGTGATTGTAGAACCGCCAGATGACGCATGAGAAATCACTCCTGATTGGCTGGCCATGTATTACATAGACAGACTCCTAGCAATGAACTAATATCGTCACAAGGAGCACTACTGAGCAGTCTGTGGTGTCTCATGGGGTTTTCTTTCAAACTCCCAATGGATAAAGGACCTAAATTAGACCTGATCGCTGTGCTGCAAATTTGCAGAGGTCTGCAATCAGATAGTCGCCGCCCAGGGAAAGTGAAAACCCGTTGCGTGCAAGTGTGCGAATGCATGTGTACACCGTGCGAAGACTTCACCATGAAGCGGACAGCTGCAAATCCGTTCGCAACTCACTCACCATTGAATGTTTTTTCCAGCCTGTGCAGTGTATGGACTGTAAGTGTGATAGATCAGGCTGATCGGGGCCGGAGCTGACGTCACACACCCTCCCTGAAAACGCTTGGGACGCCTGCATTTTTCCAGACACTCCCAGAAAACAGCCAGTTACCACCCTCAAACGCCCACTTCCTGTCAGTCACCTTGTGTACGCCTAGCGATCAAAATTTTTGCACCATCCTGTGGCTGTTTAGCGTCGCACCTGCGCATTGTGGTGCATACGCACGCGCAGTCATTCCATAATCGCCTGCTGTGCGAATTCGCACGACAGTGATCAGGTCTGAATCCAGCCTAAAGATAGAGCGTGAATGTAGTTAATATAAGGATACCACTACACTAAGGAAACATTTTGGGGGTAATTAGAGCTAAAATAAAATTATAAATATTATGGGAGACATATTTCTTACATTTTTCTGGTGCTTTTTAACATTCTGTGGTTTATATTCTTTAGATTGAAATGTAAAAGGACAGCAGCTCTGACTTGAACGAGTCTGGTGATATTAAAACTGCTGGAATGAAATACATAAAAACTAAAGTTTGGCAATAACTGATCTTTTAACAAATTCCCCCTTTGTGTCACACAGAGCTTACAATATAATCATGATGAAATGCATTTTAAATAATTGCCCTAAAGTTTCATAACGCAGTTAACAGGTATAATGGGGGTACTTCAGACCTGATCGTAGCAGCAAATTTGTTAGCAGTTGGGCAAAACCAAGGGGGTCATTCTGACCCGTTCGCTCGCTGCTTTTTTTTTTTTTAAACGTTTTATTGAAGGTTTCAAATAGTAACTTTGCCAGAAATCGAAAAATGACAGAGACATAACGAGTATGCATTGGCAATAATCAAGCAAATAGGTACCTATTCAGTGAAACTGGGTAAGACAAAGACATACACATATGGGGGTAGAAGAAGGAAGGAGAAGAAAAAGGGGGGGGAAACCATATGTGGTACATAAATGCCACTAAGGAACAGCGAAGTCTATTAACACAATACAGAGGATATAAGACCCCCATCTGTAGGAGGCCCAACTCACGATAAAAGGTAGGGACCATCGTTAGGGGCAGCAAAGCTGCTGCTAGGACAGCGCCTCTAAATTGTTTTATCAATTAAAGCTTTAGCTCTAACCCATTCTTGAGATCCAAAAAATGTGGAAACAGTCCTACTGGAGTCCTCATCCAAGGAAGATATAAAAAGGTCCCATCTGTGGTGGAAAGCGGAAATGGGGGATGTAGGGTTCAGTAGTTGAGTTCGTATATCGAAATATAATAGTAGGAGAAGTTGGTTCTTGAGCTCTTGGATCGTCGGGGCAGATTTCTTAATCCAGTGTATGAATATTAGTTTTTTAGCTAGAGTTAGGACTGTTACAACAAAGGTGGTACAGCTGGAAGGACGAGTACCGAAGGACCAGTGTTCAAAATCTAGAAGTAGGCAAGCTTCTGGTAGAGGCATTAATGAGGATTGCAGTATTACATTTAAATAACATACAGTTTTAGCCCAGAATCTGCGAACCTTGGAGCACTCCCAAACACAATGAAACAACTTAGCATTTGACATTGAGCATTTCATACACTTCCCTGATTCGGCCAAGGCCATATGTTTCCTCTGAGCTGGGGAGACATATGCCCTGTGTAGGAACCGGAAATTGGTTTCCTGTAAGTATGCCGATTTTTGGTGTTTGGATTGTTTATTATAATTGTAAAGTATAGACTCAGCAGAGTGTGACCAATTTGGGATATCGGCAGCCCACCTGGTAAGAAGCTTTTGAGCGTGTATTGAGGGGTTAACAGTAGCTAAGATTAAATGGGAGTAGAGATGTCGAATCTTATAAGTAATAGGGGATCTTAACTGCAACAGCTGGAGAATGACATGTGTCTCCTTAGGCAAGGGGTAAGTAATCGGGAGTGACTGGACATAGTGTCTGACTTGTAGATATAAGTAAAAGAGATTATTTGGGATGGAATGATGCCTTTGCAGGTCGTCGAAGGGGAGGACGTAACCCCCCGGGTCGAAGACCCTGTTCACAAGTGCTAGGCCCTTTTGTCTCCAAATCTGGAAGGAGGGGTTGTGGAGTGACGGTGAAAAGTCTGTATTGCCCCAGAGGGGTAGGTAGGGTGAGAATCTAAAATCTCTTCGCAACTTTTTATGAAGGACCATCCAGTGAGTGTACGTATCATGAAAAATGGGATGTGAGTAAATCTGGGGTGGAATGGAACTAGGCCTGAGGTGTAACAAGGCAGATGGGGAATATGGATGAAATATAGCTTGATCCAATTTGGTATCAGTGTACGAGGAGTTTTCCAGCAACCAGTCCCTGGCATACCTAAAAAATACAGCTATGGTATAGGATTTAAAATCTGGGAGACCAAGGCCTCCATGAGATTTAGGAAGCATCAATTTGGAGAGAGCAATTCTAGATCGTTTGCCATTCCACAGGAAGTTAGACATAGCTGAATTAACCGTGAGAGTGTCTCTATGGAGCAGTGCTAGGGGGAGCATCTGGATTGCATAGAATAGTTTTGGGAAGATTATCGATTTAACCGCAACCGCCCTACCAAGGAGTGAGAGGGGGAGAGAATTCCAAGTTGACATTAACGTTGCAATCTTATTCACTAGGGGAGAGAAATTAGCTTTGTACAGGTCAGCTACTTTATTCGTGATAAATATACCCAAGTATTTCAAGGGAGCTGTAGTAATTTTAAAATTAGTAAATACAGGGGAAGAGGGAAGATGTAGGGAGTATTCACCAATTGGAAGAATCTCTGATTTTTCAACATTAACCTTATAGCCAGAGATCGCGCCAAAGTTATCAATAATAGACATAATTGCAGGGATTGACGTCAGGGGTTCAGAGACAAAAAGTAACATGTCGTCTGCAAATAGTGAGACTTTAAGCTCGTAGTTGGAGATGGTAATGCCTTTGAAAGCAGGTGAGTCACGCAGTAGTATGGCTAAGGGCTCTATGGCAATTGCAAATAAAAGAGGGGACAGGGGGCATCCCTGTCTCGTTCCTTTATGCAGCTGGAAACGGTCTGAGAATTGGCCATTGCACATAATCTGAGAGAGAGGGTTAGTATAGAGCACTTTGATATAGGTAAGGAATGAAGAGGGAAAGCCAAACCTGTCCATAGTATTGAATAAGTGGGGCCACTGGACAAGGTCAAAGACCTTTTCAGCATCTAATGACATTATCACACCAGGGGGAGCGGTACCAACGGTGTGTTGGAGGTGATGGACCGCCGAGATGACCTTCCTGACATTCAGGACCGAGTGCCTACCAGCTATAAATCCTGTTTGGTCAGGGTGGATAATCTCTGGTAAGACAGTTTTGAGTCTATCAGCCAGGACTTTTGCCAAGATTTTGTAGTCTGAATCAAGCAGGGAAATGGGCCTGTATGAGCCCAGGAGAGTTAGATCCCGATTTGGTTTGGGTAAGAGTTTGATATATGCTGCATTGAAGTATAGAGGTGCGGTACCCGTGGTAAGCATATGATTGAAGGCTAGCACAAGTGGGCTAAGAATGTCAGGAAGCATCTTCTTATAGAAGTCGCCTCCAAACCCATCAGGGCCTGGAGCCTTATTAGTCTGCAAAGATTTAATTATCTTGGATACTTCCCCCGGTGTGACAGGAGCAAACAGATTATCTCTCATCTTACCAGTCAGTTGAGGAAAGGTGATACTGTGCCAGGGGATGGGGAGGGAAGAGGGGGGGTGTGTGGAAGGATCATCAGTTGCTGGGGGAGTTTGAGAGTATAACCGAGAATAAAATTCTTTCATATAAAGCGCTACCTGCTTATTAGTGGAAGTGAAAGATCCATCTGGATATCGAAGGGGGTGAACCGTCGTAGCTGATCTAGTTCCATTTAAAATGTTGGTGAGCAATTTGCCTGACTTATTTCCGAATCTGTGATATTTATAATTGATTCCATATAAGTGTCTGTTTCCTTGCTTATTAAGATATTCATTAAAGTGAGTCCTTGCTGTGGAATATTTCAGTTTGTTTGCTAAATTGGGCACTCGGCTAAAGATGGTGTAGGCAGTAGTGAGATTTTGTTGTAAGCGGAGATAGGTGGCTGCATAGGCTTTATTAAGTTTAGCAACATAGGAAATTATATCACCTCTAAGGACCGCCTTGGCGGTTTGCCAAAATAGGGGAGGATCAGAAGTAGCCAGAGACTGGTTGCTAGAACAATAATTCTGCCAACTAACAGACAGTAGGGATTTAAAACTCGGGGACACCAAAAGATGGGAGGCGAAGCGCCAGGAGATCTGGGAAGATTGCTCAACTGAAAGGTGTAATACAAATCTCTGTAAAGCATGGTCAGAAACAGAAATGGGTTCAATCTCCACGGAGGATATTCTTGTGAACAGGGTCTGAGATAGTAATATATAGTCTATTCTTGACAGGGTCTGGTGGGCAGCTGAGAGACACGTAAATTCCTTGACAGTGGGATTGAGCGCTCTCCAAACATCAACTAGATTCAATTGGGAGGCTAAATGGGGTACACCATATTTTGGCAATGTTAATGGGCGTTTAGGCTCTGTCTAAAAGAGTATCAGAAATTAAATTAAAATCTCCACAAACTATTAACGGGTCATGGCTGTAGGCTGTAAGATCAGTAATGAGTTTTAAAAAAAAAGTGTTTACTGTAAGCTGTAGGGGCATACACATTACACAGGGTAAAAGATTTGGAAAACAGCGTAACTTGCGCAATAACAAAGCGTCCCTCAGGGTCAGAAGTAACTTTAGCTATGTCTAGGGGAATTGACCGTTTCACCAGGATTACAACACCTCTAGCTTTAGAGGTATAGGGTGAACAGGCTATCAATCTCCACCCCAGCATTTGGAGCTTAACCATTTCAGAGTGAACAAGGTGAGCTTCCTGCAAAAAAATCAAGTCAAGCTTCAGTTTATTACAGTACACCAATATTTTCCTTCGCTTAGCTGGAGAATTAAAGCCTCCCACATTAAGGGAGCCTACCTTAATTGACGCCATAATTGAAGAAGTGATGAGAGACCGATAGGTTCCATGCAGCAATGTGATAGCTCGCTATTGGGGATGGGGGGGGGGGAGAGAGGGGGGGAGGAAAGAACACCAGGGAATAGGGAAGGACACAAGACACAAAAGACTAGATCAAGCAGAACATAACTTGACATGTGCAGCATGTCCAAAGTGAGTAGTATATAGTAACATAACTTCCAGAAAACTACCAAAATTTGTAACCTAATTAGGTATAAGAAATGTTCTAACATAACCCGGAGCATAGCTCCCATCCCCTCCGGCTGAGGGGGCAGATTTTTCTCCCTCGAGTGCAAAACCTGTAAAGAAAACACTGAGAGGCCACTGCAGGAGGGGTGTATATCCCTCAACCAGGGGCCGGCTTCTGAATTGGCAATAGGTGATCAAGTGGACCTTAAATCTCAGGAAAACGCGGCATAGTAGACATTAGAGTAGCACACTAAACTCGGTCTGTGATATCAGCTTCAGTGGCTTTTCCCTTGTCACAGAGAAAGTCCGCAGCTTCATCCGGGGATAAAAAGTCATAATGCTTTTCATTGTCAAAGATACGCAGTTTGGCTGGGTAAATCAATGCAAATTTCTGTTTATCTGCTATCAAGCGAGAGCAGATGGGGGAGAAGGCTCTTCGTGCCTTAGTTAATTCCACAGAAAAATCTTGAAAGAGGCGTATGCTGAGGCCTTCCCACTTAATAACTGGCTGTTTCCTGGAGGCCCTCCAGATTTCCAGTTTATGGACGTAGCTGAGGCATTTGAATATAGTGACTCTAGGTCGGGAATCATTAGGGCGAGGTGGGGGGCCAATTCTGTGAACCCGTTCTATAACCATATCCTTGCATAAGTCCTGGATCCCCCAGGATGTGGGGGAGGGTTTGTTTGACAAATTGCTCTAAAGATGGGCCCTTAAATGATTCAGGGAGACCGACCACTCTAATATTATTGCGCCTAGAGCGATTTTCAATTTCCTCTAAGCGATTAATAATAGCATAATTCTCCTTCTCCAGCCTCTTAACATCCCCCTGGAAGTCAGCCAGGTTGTGAGCTATAGAGCCTATTCTGTTCTCTGCTGTGGAGACTCTCATATTAAGTTGCTGTATTTGAGTGGAAATGTCACTTACCGCTTTTGAAAGTAGCGGTCCCACTGTGGAAGAAATTGCGTCCACTAGGTCTCCATATGATAGCGGGAAGTCTCGATGTGGGTGCTGTGAAGTGGTATCAGCGTCCTGAGAATCAGTGGCCTGTTTCTTTGAGACAGGAGAGGTTGCCAGCGTGTCCGTGTCCGGTGCCATGACAGGGTCAGGGCTCCTTTTCACTTGGCGCAGCGTTTGCTGCTGCGTTCACGGCGGCTGAGAGGAGGTGATGTATTTATCCATATTCCTGAGTGCAGGTGCCCAGGGGACAGATTAGGGAGAATGGAGGCTAAAAAAAGCCTTGTAATAGCAGCAAATCAGCCGGAGATGAAGAGGAGTTGTGAGACGCGCTGCTCACTCCATACACCCGGAACCGGAAGTCCTCGCTCGCTGCTTTTTTATCGCAGCTGAGTGAACGGGTACCCACTGCGCATGCCAGATGGCCAAAGGCCGTAGCTGGGCTGCGATCGCCTCTGCCTGATTGACAGGCAGAGGGGTTCGCTGGGTGGGAGGGGGTGGAATGGCGGCGTTTGGCTGCCGTTTCAAGGGCGCGATCCGGCCAACACAGGCGTGGCCGGACCGTGTGGGGGAGTGGCCTGCAGCGGCCTCGTGACGTCATACACAGCCGCTGCGGGCCTGGGAGCGACGAGTAGCTCCGGGCCAGCACGCTAAAGCTGCGCTGGACGGGAGCTACTCTTGAAGTGCAAAGGCATCGCCGCTGTGTGATGCCTTTGCACTTCTGCGGGGGGGGGGGGGGGGGGCGGCACTGACATGCGGGGCGGACTAGTCCTGTACTGGGCGTCCCCCCGCATGTTAGTGTGAATGATCGTAGGCTGTGCTAAATTTAGCACAGCTACGATCGTCTCAGAATGAGGGCCCATGTGCACTGCGGGGGGGGGGGGGCAGATATAACATGTGCAGAGAGAGTTAGATTTGGGTGGGGTATGTTCAAACTGAAATCTGAAATTGGCAGGCCCAGCAGAGGGGGGCGACGCCGGTGGCCAGGACATCATGCCCACTCGCCCCCGTCCCGCTGCAATGTGAGGGGAGGAGAGCGCAGCGTCTCTCCTGCCCCTCAATGTGCTAACTGCTGCTGCCGCGCTGCCAACACAGCTGCGTGTGTGTCTGGTCTCCGGTGGCGTTAGCCAATCAGAGCTTGCGGACCGGCTCCTGATTGAGCTGCCGGTCCGCGAGCTCTGATTGGCTAACGAACCGGTGCCACATTTAAGATAGCCGCTGCCGGAGACCTGAAGCGTTGAGGGGCTGGAGAGGCGCTGTGCTGCGCTCTCCCTCCCTCACATAGCAGAGGGAAGCGGTGAGTGACTGACATTCCTGACTGAAGTAAGCGAGGGGGGGGGGGGGGGGAGTCTTATATCTGGCATTGTAACTGGCACTGTGGGGCATGTATCTGGCACTGCGGGGCATGTATCTGGCACTGTGGGGCATTGTATCTGCACTGTGGGGCATTGTTTCTGGCACTGTGGGGCATTGTTTCTGGCACTGTGGGGCATTGTTTTCTGGCACTGTGGGGCATGTATCTGGCACTGTGGGGCATGTAACTGGCACTGTGGGGCATGCTGGCAGGGGTGTAACTAGGTGCCCGAGCGCCCATGGCAAAATAAGGAACTGCCCCCCTGGGGACACAGAGGGGAAGTTACAGGGGAGGGGAGGGACAGTGAGGGGGAGTTGCAGGGAGGCTGAGAGCAGGGACACTGAGGGGGAGTTGTAGGAGGGTGAGGGCCGGAACACTGAGGGGTAATGGAAACAGACCACGGGGGGGGGGGGGGGGTCAGAGAGACAGAGGGGGTCATGGAGAAAGGCACGGGGGGGGGGGGGTTGGTGTTAGAGAGACAGAGGGGTAATAGAGATAGAGACACAGAGGGGTGTCAGAGAGACGGAGGGGGGTAATAGAGATAGACACAGGTGGAGGGGGTGTGTCAGAAACACAGGGGGGTGATAAAGACAGACACGGGAGGGGGTTAGAGTAACAGAGGGATAATAGGGACAGACACGTTGCGGGGGGTGTCAGGGAGACAGAGGGGTAATGGATACAGACACAGGGGATGGTGTCAGAGAGACAGAGGGGTCATGGAGATAGGCACGGGGGGGGGGGGGGTTGTCGGAGAGATAGAGGGGTAATAGAGATAGGACACGGGGGGGGTGTCAGAGAGACAGAGGGGTAATGGATACAGACACGTGGCGGGGGGGGTTGGTGTCAGAGAGACAGAGGGGTAATGGATACAGACACGGGTGGGTTGGTGTCAGAGAGACAGAGGGGTAATGGAGACAGACACGGGGGGGGTTTGGTGTCAGAGAGGACAGAGGGGTAACAGAGATAGACACAGGTGGAGGGAGTGTCAGAGAGACAGAGGGGTAATAGAGATAGACAGGGGGGGGCGGTGTCAGAGAGACAGAGGGTGATAGAGACATGGTGAGGAAGAGGAGGAGTCAGAGAGACAGACAACATAGGGGAGAGGAAGAAGAGTAAGGGGTGGGCTGGAGAAATAGGGCAGACTTGTCTCTGATCACCTACCCCCCTCTTCTACTGCCACTGGCCCGTACCCTGTGCACTCTCACAAGGCTCCACATCAGACATCTGCAGACTCCGTGGCCGTTGCTGCAGCTTCAGTGATCAAAGCAAGTGTAGAGGCAGGGGGTGGGGCAACAGCCACACATACACAGGGCAGCGCACTACAAATTGCTGACTGCTGTTTAAAGGACTGTACGCTGCCTTACTATTTAAAAAGGCAGCATGCAGCACAAGTTCTCATGGCACACAGATCTACTAACGGCGCGCATTTTGCATCGGCACGGCAGGAGCGGACATCAGGGGAGACCAGAGCTCTCGCTCCGCTCACGTTACACCTCCAATTGCCGTGAGTTAAATGTCCTGCTCTGATGATAACTGCTCCGATTAAAGTCCCACCCCGCTGATTTAACATAAGCTAGCAGCAGCTCGCAGGCGGCAGCTTCCGCGGCGTTTTCTGAGCAGAAGCCGCCTTCTAGTGACCAGCAGCCATTGCCCCAAATCTGAGAGCTCCGATCGCGGAAGGTAGCGGCAGTCCCCGGCTCAGCGCAGAGTGCACTTTGTGCATCGGCCCAGCAGAAGGGAGGTCAGGGCCGGCTCACCGGTGACTTGCATGGTGGGGTACCTTGCTGCATACGGCCCCTGGCTGCATACGGCCGCCATCTGTTGCGCTACTCGCTTCATTGACCTGTCAGGTTGTTTCACATGCGGATCCATTCCCTACCCGCCAGTGTCTCCTTGTTCCCCGTGTGCTCTGTAATCCACTGCTGCGCTGCTGTTAGTTACGCCTCTGGTTATATCTGCCCTCACCTGCAGTGCACCGTGGGGGGGGTAATTCCAAGTTGATCGCAGCAGGAAATTTTTTAGCAGTTGGGCAAAACCATGTGCACTGCAGGGGAGGCAGATATAACATTTGCAGAGAGAGTTAGATTTGGGGTGGGTTATTTAGTTTCTGTACAGGGTAAATACTAGCTGCTTTATTTTTACACTGCAATTTAGATTTCAGTTTGAATACACCCCACACCAAATCTAACTCTCTCTGCACATGTTATATCTGCCACCCCCCCCCCCCCCCCCCTGCAGTGCACATGGTTTTGCCCAACTGCTAACAAATTTGCTGCTGCGATCAACTCAGAATTAGGCCCATTGGAGGTCATTCCGAGTTGTTCGCTCGGCAAGCGGATTTTAGCAGATTTGCTCATGCTAAGCCGCCGCCTACTGGGAGGTGAATCTTAGCATCTTAAAATTGCGAACGATGTATTCGCAATATTGCGATTACACACCTCGTAGCAGTTTCTGAGTAGCTCCAGACTTACTCGGCATCTGCGATCATTTCAGTGCTTGTCGTTCCTGGTTTGACGTCACAAACACACCCAGCGTTTGCCCAGACACTCCTCCGTTTCTCCGGCCACTCCTGCGTTTTTTCCGGAAACGGTAGCGTTTTTTCCCACACGCCCATAAAACGGCCTGTTTCCGCCCAGTAACACCATTTCCTGTCAATCACATTACGATCGCCAGAACGATGAAAAAGCCGTGAGTGAAATTACTAAGTGCATAGCAAATTTACTTGGCGCAGTCGCAGTCGCGAACATTGCGCATGCGCATTAAGCGGAAAATCGCTGCGATGCGAAGATTTTTACCGACGCGAACAACTCGGAATGAGGGCCATTGTCATAAATATTGCAGTGAAAAATATTTGCTATAGAGATTTTTGTTTCTTTTGTAAACCCATAAAATCTTCCTGTAACCAAACTCGTGCTGTTTGTTTTTAACACGTAATTGGGGAGATGTATTAAGCCTTGGAGATTGATAAAGTGGATACAGATAAAATACCAACCAATCAGCTCCTAACTGTCATGTCACAGGCTGTGTTTGAAAATGACAGAAGCTGATTGGTTGGTACTTTATCTATCACCAAGACTTAGGAGGTAATGCAGATCTGATCGTTGCTGTGTGTTGGGTTATCCGATCCTAACTGCACATGCGTATGCACCACAATGTGCACGCACGTCGGACAACAACAACGGGCATCGCCGGTCAGTGACGGGATGGTTCGAAAAATCCGATCGCACAGGTGATTGACAGGAAGAGGCCATTTGTGGGGTGGCAACTGTACGTTTACAGGAAGTGTCCAGAAAAACGCAGGCGTTACCAAGCATTTTCAGGGAGGGTGTCTGACGTCAGCTCCGGCCCCGATCCGCCTGTTCTCATCACACTGGAGAGGTAAATCCTGGGCTGCGCAGAGACTGCACAAGGTGGATTTTTGCAGCTCAGCTACACATGTGATCGCACACTTGCACGGCGAATTTACACTCCCCCTGGAGGGGGGCGACTATCTGATCGCAGGACAGCAAAATGAGCAGCCCCAGCGATCAGATTTGAATTACCCACTTAGTACATATGTCCCTACGGGGTCTATTTACTAAGCCTTGGGTGGAGATAAAGTGGATGGAGTTAAAGTCACAACCAACCAAGGGGTACATTTACTAAGGTGGGAGATTTTTAGAACTGGTGATGTTGCCCATGGCAACCAATCAGATTCTTCTTACCATTTTTCTAGCTGCTTCTAGCAGATAATAGATATAATCTGATTGGTTGCTATGGGCAACATCACCAGTTCTAAAAATCTCCCACCTTAGTAAATTTACCCCCAGCTCTTAACTGTCATTTTTCAAACCCAGCCTGTGACATGGAAGTTAGGAGCTGGGCTTAGTAAATAGATGCCTAAAAGGTACATTAACTAAGCAGTGATAAGAGCGGAGAAGTGAGCCAGTGGAGAAATTTCCCCATCAACCAATCAGCAACTCTGTATCATTTTATAGTATGCAAATTATAGATGTTACTTCAGTGCTGATTGGTTGCCATGGGCAACTTCTCCACTGGCTCTCTTCTCCGCTCTTATCACTGCTTAGTAAATGTACCCCTTTAAGTCTCCTGTTTTATAATGGGCACATCACCAGAACACAGTGGAGACCATCATGTTGAGGAGTAAAGCGATATCCAGTTAACTGGAAAACTGTGATACCACTGAGGCACGAGGCACAAAGATGGGGTGATCATTCTGTATGTAACTGAACTACTGTGAACTCAGGATTCCAGAGGATGTTTATGAATGCTCATATTTTACAGTACACGTCAAACAGTGAATACATTGAATGCATTCTATAGAAAATGGCAAAGGGAAGAGCAATATCAATGACAATAATCCAGGGTACAAATCCAAACACAATAGCTTCCATCCCATTATCATATTGTGGACGACATCCAAAGGCTGGGGGGATCCAGAGCTGGAAAAGAAAACAACCATATTATATTACTCGTCTTCACCAATCGATATATTTCAAATGACCTCTTCTCTACATAGCACAATCAGCAAATAATATACATGCTCAGCTTATAGAAATATCTCACCAAGCTGGAGATTTATCAAAAATTGGAGAGAGATAAAGTTCCAACCAATCAACTTCTGTTATTTTTCAAACATATGAAGCAAGGTGAGAGATAGAGTGCAACCCACAGCTTATTTTAGGCCCACCGGTCGCTTAGTTCCCCTGTGCTCCCTGTCACAGCAGGGACGTGCAGTCAGGGAGGCTGGGGAGGCAGTGCCTCCCCTGTCTTTAATGATTAAAATACAAAGAAGATACTTATATGACACAGATTCTGCGTCATTAGTATCTGCTTTATCCTTTCTATTATTTAAATTATGTTAAAAAAAAAAAGTTTCAAATGTGAACGGTGCGTTCTCTGTGCCTCCTGCTGTCAATATGTAAGGACCGGAAGCTGGGGGCGAGGCCAAACATCGGGCAGTAGAAGCCCATTAAAAAAAAAACTATAAGCGGCACTAGTATGAGTGCCTCTGTGACAGGGGCGTGCTTTCAGCCCATATGAAGGCACGCCCCTGTCACTAACACTGATGTGAGTGGGCACTGGGCAGGGACAGACTAGCTGCCCGGCACCAAACCACCCCCAATTACTGGGCTGGCTGACTTGAGCATTAGACACCCCCCGCCCCCCGATCTTATACCAGCGGCGGCCGATAATTCCCCCCCCCCCCGCTCCCCCCTTTGGAGTTTAAAACAGCCGTTACTGCATCATATCCAGGTCCATTCGCCACCGACTTTCACACACAGACAGCACCAGTGCTCCGGGGAACATACTGCGGGTAGAAGACCTCTTCTGTGGGACTCCTGTGGTAAGGAGGGGGGTGTGAGAAGACCTCTGCTGTGGGACTCCGGTGGTGGGGAGAGGGAGGGGGGGTGAGAAGACCTCTGCTGCGGGACTCCGGTGGTGAGGAGAGGGGGGGAAGAGAAGACCTCCGCTTCGGGACTCCGGTGGTGGGGAGAGGGGGTGGGGGGGGGGGGGGGGAAGACCTCTGCTGCGGGGCTCCGGTGGTGGGGAGGGGGGGGGGGAGGGTTGGGAGTCCGCTACTGTGGGGCTCTGGTGGTGGGGAGAGAGGGGGGGAGTCCGCTGCTGTGGGGCGCTGGTGGTGGGGAGAGGGGGGGGTCCGCTGCTGTGGGGCTCCGGTGGTGAGGAGAGAGGGGGGGGGGGGGGGGGGGGGAGTCCGCTTCTGCGGGGCTCCATGAATGGGGAGAGGGGGGGGGGGGGGGGAGTCAGCAGCTGCAGGGTTCCGTTGGTGGGGGTGAGAGCACATGCTGCCACTGTGTACTACAGGTGGGGGGGGGGGGGGTTGTCACAGCTGTCACTGTTGGGTGTGGGGGAATACTATAACATTTGCAATTTATTCATATACGGCCCATCCCATCCATTACTTTGTATATGTATATATATCTGTGTGTGTATATATGTATTGTATACATATATATGAATATATATTTGTGTGCATACACACAGGGCGCACGCAGTGATAGCCAGGGTACGCAGGTTGGGTTTGCCATGTGACACAGAGCGTGATCAAACTTGGGTAAACTATGCTTGATAACTTACGGTATTTTTGATCAGGGAATTCTATCTATCTAATCTAATCTAATCTATCTATCTATCTATCTATCTATCTATCTAGGTGGAGGGGGCACCAACATCTGTCTTGCCTCCAGGCATCTGGGACGAACTTACGCCACTGGTTATAGCTGTGCCATCTCTACTGCGGCTGCCTTGTCCCTCCTGACTCCTCAACTGGGTTCAGCAGACTATGGGGTTACATGCTGGATTGTTACTTTCTCATAATGCTGCTCTTCAGGTAGCTGTGTCCTGGCGTATCCTGTCTGGACTGATCCCTGCGGATGTCCTTTCCTGGTTTCCTCTTGTTCCGGCAGCATACCTTCATCGTTCGCAAGCTCCTGCTGCTACAGGTGGCTCATTTCACCTCCAGTAACCCGGTATTTGTTTTGACCCCTTGCTAATACCCCCCCTTCTTTTGTGTCTCCCCCACTCTCCCACCCTTACCCACTCATCCTTCTCCTGTCTACTTTCATTGTAACTATGCACTTAATTGAGAGCTGATCGTAGATATGCGAAAAAACGCACATGTACGATCAAAATCTCTGACATAGGATAGCCCAACACAGGGATAGTCCGTCCCTCATGCCAGGCCCTATCCCTCGCCCGCAGACGTGTGAAAGAATTGCCGCGCAGCGATGCTTTCACACCTGGCGAGCAGCTCCCTGTCTACGCAGCCTTGCTGTGAAGGCAGGCAGCTACCTGCCATGTTTTTAGACAACAAAGCAGCCACCACTCAAACGTTGTCCGGACCGCGCATCGAAAAGGTCACTGCAATGCCGTCGACACCCTGCGACCTCCTCTGCCTCACAATGTACGCGCACACAGCACAGGGCTTCAGCCTGCAATTGCTGCCGCTGCAGCGACCAGGTCTAAATTAGGCCCATTATTTCCACTGGGAGTTGCAGGACTTTTGTATACAGCAATTTGTATTTAAATCTTGCTTCTAGCTTTTTGGGCTATGGGAGTCATTCAGACTGGAACGCAGCTACGCATCTGTACGCATCGGCTGCATTCGGGTGGTCTGCGCATGCACATTGGCTGCAGTGTGCTTGCGCAACCTTACACATTGCAGCTGCATCCTGGAAGGATGCTGCCGCAGTGTGATTGACAACGACAGCCGTTCACGGGGTGGAAACACAGCATTGGGGGGGGGGAAGCGGGACAAACAGGAGCATGCCGTGACCGATTAAAAAAATAGCTAGGGGTCAACCTTAGTTTAAAGAGTCCGCAATCTAATTGCGGATGCATCAGGAGGCAGCCTCACACGTGCTGTGCGACCTTGCAATATGCTGGGTCGCTCTCAGCATGTGAGGAGATGGACGCAGATCTGACTGCGTATGCTGCAATCTGCGTCCATCTCTGAATCAGGTCCTATGTCCCTACACATTGGAGGTCATTCCGAGTTGTTCGCTCGCAAGCGGATTTTAGCAGATTTGCTCATGCTAAGCCGCCGCCTACTGGGAGTGAATCTTAGCATCTTAAAATTGCGAACGATGTATTCGCAATATTGCGATTACACACCTCGTAGCAGTTTCTGAGTAGCTCCAGACTTACTCGGCATCTGCGATCAGTTCAGTGCTTGTCGTTCCTGGTTTGACGTCACAAACACACCCAGCGTTCGCCCAGACACTCCTCCGTTTCTCCGGCCACTCCTGCGTTTTTTCCGGAAACGGTAGCGTTTTTTCCCACACGCCCATAAAACGGCCTGTTTCCGCCCAGTAACACCCATTTCCTGTCAATCACATTACGATCTCCAGAACGATGAAAAAGCCGTGAGTAAAATTCCTAACTGCATAGCAAATTTACTTGGCGCAGTCGCAGTGCGAACATTGCGCATGCGCATTAAGCGGAAAATCGCTGCAATGCGAAGATTTTTACCGAGCGAACAACTCGGAATGAGGGCCATTGTTCTCGGACCTGTCTACATTACCTGCTCTGTGTGTTATAATTAGACTGCAGTTTTTTTTTCTTAATATTGCCTGGTCTACGAGTTTATTTTAGTGTGCTTCTCCTTTGCCTTATTCCCCCAGTTGTAACTGCTTGTAGTCTCTTTCCCTTGCATTAACTAGTTCTGATTTTTACTTACATACTGGCTTATTGCTATATTTGGTGGACTCCCCCTATTTCTCCTCCCTCTCTCTCTCACCTCTCCAGTCACCCACTATTCCTCCTCTCTGCCATCTCCCTCTATTCCTCTCTCTCTCTCTCTCTCACTCCCATCTCCCCCGATTTCTCCTCTCTCCTGTTTCCCCGCTACTTCTCCTCTTTACCATATACCCCTATTCCTCCTCTCTCTCTCTGCAATCTCCTCTATTCCTTCTCTCTCTTTGATCTCCCTCTATTCCTTCTCTCTCTCCCATCTCCCTCTATTCCTTCTCTCTCTCCCATCTCCCTCTATTCCTTCTCTTTCTTCCTTCTCCCTCTATTCCTTCTCTCTCTCCCATCTCCCTCTATTCCTTCTCTCTCTCCCATCTCCCTCTATTCCTTCTCTCTCTCCCATCTCCCCCTATTCCTTCTCTCTCTTCCTTCTTCCTCAATTCCTCTCTCACTGTCTGCCGTCTCCCCCATTTCTCCCTTCTACCTCTACGTCGTCTCCCCCCTATTCTTCATCTCTCTCTGCTGTCTCCCCCTATTCCTTCTCTCTCTCCCATCTTCCTTCTCTCTTTCTTCTCCCCCTATGCCTTCTCTCTTCCTTCTCCCCCTATTCCTCCTCTCTCTCTCCCATCTCCCTCTATTCCTTCTCTCTTCCATCTACCCCTATTCCTCTCTCTCTCTCTGTCTGCCCTCTCCCCCATTCCTCCTCTCTGCCTTTGCATTGTCTCCCCCTATTCCTCCTCTCTCTCCTGTCTCCCCTGTTCCTCACATCTCAATACTTCTCCTCTCTCTTCCATCTCCCCACATTCCTCCACTCTCTTTCACATAAATTTATAAAAATTGACAATATATTAGCCTCCTGCTCATCACAAGTTTGATGAGAAGGCAGGCTGCGGGCATTGGCGGGGGCGGCGGCAGTAGCGGGCATTAGCTCGGCTGCTATAGAATTCATCGGCAGTACTCGAAGGACATTATGGCTGCAGTGCCTCACCAGTTACTGACCTCACCGCACGCCACTGTGTCACAGCTCCCTGCGACTGGTGTCTGAAGCTCCCAAGTAGTCTCTGAGCAAATGCGATCATTATTGTCCATGCAGTGAAGGAACTTTTGAGTGGTGGTCCAGGTGCAAAAATTTAGGCCCCCACCCCAACCTGTTATGTTCACAATATGCCACACAGCAGTGGGTGACAGGGAGAGGCAGATTTTAACAGCGCAAGACAGGGTGGGGGAGGGGGGCAGAGTGTGACAACGGAAGCAAGGGGAGGCAGAGGGTGACAGCAGAATACAAAAGGAGGCAGAGGATGACTGAGGAGGCAGCAAGTGACAGGGAGAGACAGTAGGTGACAGGGGTACGAGCACAATGTCCTACATGGTACGGAGAACAGGGGGCATGTACCCTGGTGGGGGCAGGAACACAGCGGTCTCTGCTCTGTCCCTGACAGGGGCCCTCACCCTTTGTACTTTCCTCAGTTTGGCACTCAGGCAGTCTCTGGCAGTGCCAGTTACACCGGTTGTGAGCTGCCTTTCATTTCACAGACAGCAGTTAATCAGAACAAAAATGTACAGCTGATAGGTGGCAGGACTCCTCTATCAGTCCGGCACACACAAGGTCAGCCCTGCCTACTTCAGGTAAGAGGCAGGTCCCTCAAGCAGTGGGTCACACTATGCTCTCTGCATTGGGCCATGCATCTGACATTGCTAAAAATGGTTGAGAGAGGAGGGAACTTAGGGTTTAACTCATTGCTGGTCTGGGCAGAAGTGGGCCCCTTAAGCTGGGTGCACACTTGTCTAATCCCCGGGAGATACTACTCCTGACCGACAGGTTTGCCCGACATTGGACAAGTGTATACCCTCTGCACACCCAATCCTGGTCACCTATCGGGTCTCCTGGTTTTGAACCTGCTTAAGAACTAGCAGAACCGACCAGACGACCGATATTATAGTGTGTAGGCTGCGGAGACCAGAGCTGGCAACTGATCTCCGGTGCCGGCAGCCAAGCACACGGTACACGGCAGTGGTGGGATCCCAGCATGTCTGCTGCTGCTGCAGGACTCGGTGCTGGGATCGGGAATTGGTGTAGGGTGAGGCGGCGGAGGGAATGCTGGCGATGGTGAGAAGTGGCACGGGCATGGCTGCGGAGCAGGTGCTCTTTACAGTAATGCGAAGCACCTTCTCATTTTAAAAATGGCACCACAGTGCCTTTTTTAAAATTCCAGATGGCTGCAGCAAGCCAATCACATCACATCATCGGCACACCCCCTTGTGCTGGCTAATATTAGCCAGCGCAAGGAAGCGGGTGTCAGTCTGATGGCAGAGGAGGAGCAATGATGAGCTCCTGAAGATTGAAGATGAAAGGGAAGTCCTGGATGGGCGGCGGCCATGCAAAAGAGCTTAAAGGCCGACACCCTAAAGGAGAAGACGTCGGGGAAGTCTTAGGGAAGGTAGCAGCAATGCAAAAGTGTTTAAAGGCTGCCACCCCCCCATGTGAAGGCGCTGTGTGGTACAATATTCAAACATTCAGTGTCTTGTTTTTATTTTAATATTCCTTTTACAGGGGCCAGTGGGCCCTTAATGACCCACCTGCTGGTACTTGCGGTTCTTCAAGTATCAACGTGTGGGGGAGGCCTGCTGGGACCTGTAGTCCTCCTGTAAAAGACAATATTACTCTCTTTTTCAGTAAAGGTGATTAACTCGGCCCCCACAGCCCAGAGGTGCCAGGGATAGCCCATGGCTTCAGCCCTTGCCTTGGGTGCCCTGGAGATGGGGGGGGACACCTTTATTTGGGGATCTGCACATCCCCAGGAATACCCAGCCTGGCTGACTAGTTAGGGTAGATGAATGCTTTGGCCATGGTACCCCATCAAGTGTGTCCCCTGGCTGTGGAATTACCCCCTCTGCTAGTGGAGCCGGGTTCTGGTTCTGAAGATATGGGGGACCCCTACTTGTTTTGTTCCCCATATTGTTTGGACCAGCACTGGCTCAAAGAGCCCGGGGCTTGTTATGCTTTTGGTATCCGGACTATAGAGCTACGCTAAAAAGTTCTACAGTCAATAGGTCTACCACTAATGGTAGACATGCATTAGGTCGACAGGGTTAAAAGGTCAAACTGTAAAAGGTATACAGTTCAACAGGTTTACAGGGTCAAAAGGTCGACATGACAATGGTCGACACACATGTAGTAGACACACGTTTTTCATTTTTTTTCAATTTCTTTCAACTTTTTCATACTTTACAATCCACGTGGACTATGATTATTATTAGTAACCTGCAAGCAAAGCGAGCCATGCGAGAGGACACGGTGCACTAATGGGGCTTGTTTGTGCCAGAAAAGTGACATAACACTCAAAAAACAAAAACAATTGAGTCTACCTTTTTTTGTGTCGACCATGTCCATGTCAACCTTTTGACCTTGTCAACCTTTCGACCCTGTCAACCTTTTCTACTGGCTTCCTATTCTATGTCAACCTTTTGACCCTGTTAACCTAATGCATGTCTACGGTTAGTGGTAGATCTATTGACTGAAGACCTTTTTAGTGTAGATCTAATAATCCACACCTATGTTTTTGGAATTTCTTTTTTTTTTTGACGGAACATAAAAATCCTATCCCCATTCCTCTTCACAATTATAATTAAATACATTTCTCATTAATAAATCTCCTTTCTTACCTAGCCAAATTCATATTTTCAGTAGAACGTTTCAGCAAGTAAGGATTGGATGTAGAATCTATGGGCGTTATTCAAATGTTTTATCACACCCAATCTCCTTTCTAAAGTGATCCCCGTTAAACCACATATCGCGCCCATAGTAATCAGGTTTAGCTGCGGAACGGGTTGGGTGCCCTTGCTACCACAGGGGTAGTGAGCTGAAACGATTATTCCATGCCAATCAGCAGGAACAGAACAGGGGGTACATTTACTAAGATGGGAGCTCTATTTAAGATGGGATGTTGCCCATAGCAACCAATCAGATTTTACTTCTCATTTATCTAGCACCTTCTAGAAGATAATGCCTGGAATCTGATTGGTTGCTATGGGCAACATCCCATCTTAAATAGAACTCCCATCGTAGTAAATTTACCCCAGGTGTGAAAGGGGGGTGAAAAGAATTAAATACCGCCCTAGGAGTAGGTCTGCAGAAGGATTGTATAAACAATCTGATCTGCAGTCTGATCTGCCGAGGATTGGACAAGTGTGTACCCCGCCTTAGTCTTCAGTCTCTTAAGCTGGGTACACACCTATACAGTTGTCGGGCCGTTCTCCTGATCTTGGGTGAATGGCCGTTCACTGTATAGGTATGTACTCGGTACCAATGCAGAAGTGTTAGCTGATAAACTGCTTTTAACGCTCCTGCAATGGTCAGGACCTGGAGGTCTCATCTTATTTGCTGCACATGTGACCCCCCCCCCCCCCCATAGTGGAATCGCTACCCTCCCCCGCTGCTGCCCCCACCTCACAGGAGATCACAGGGGTCACAACTGGATACACACAGGGTCCGGAAGATCGGGAGTATTTTACCCATTCAGCCGGGATTGAACAAGTGTGTACCCAGCTTTAGTCTGCACCAATGGTAGTTCCACTTGTGTGTCCATGGTAGGAGGAGTTCTGAACAAAGAGGGTCATTTTGACTTGATCGCTTGCTAGCAACTTTTTGCTGTGCTGCGATCAGATAGTCGCCGCCTATGGGGGAGTGTATTTTCACTTTGCAAGTGTACGAACGTTTTTGCGGCCGACGGCACAAAAACGTTTTTTGTCGTTTCTGAGTAGGTCTGGACTTACTCAGCCGTTGTGATCATTTCTGTCTTTTTGGTCCCGGAATTGATGTCTGTCACCCACCATGCAAACGCTTGGACATGCCTGTGTTTTTCCAAACACTCCCAGAAAACGGTCAGTTGACACACACAAACGCCCTCTTTCTGTCAATTACCTTGCGATCGGCTGTGCGAATGGATTCTTCATTAAATCCATCGCCCAGCACCGATCCTCTTTGTACCCGTACGATGCGCCTGTGCATTGCGGTGCATACGCATGCTCAGTTTTGCCGAGATTTAACCTGATCACAGCGCTGCAAAAAGTTGCTAGCGAGCGATCAACTCACAATGACCCCCAAAGTCACAGGTCTGGATGGAAGAGCAGTTTCAGAGCCCACCACAGCATCAAATATGGGTTTTCATTGTGGGAGCAAAATAACTAATTGTTCAGCAATTTGCTTTACTAACATTATGTAGCACAGCCAAATGAGAGAGGTAGGTCTATCAAACAGTTTAAAGAGTAAAAGGGGGGATGTTGCCTATAGCAACCAATCAGATTGTAGCGGTTTTGTAAAATGTATTAGATAAATCTAGAATCTGATTGGTTGCTATATGCAACACCTTCACTTTTGCTCTTTAGAAGGTTTAAAGCAGCAATTAGTTTTAAGGTAAACAAACTTGGATCTAGCATAAAAATGAATTGGTCCTTTAAATCTAGCAGCTATCTTGCTGGAAAAGCACCAGTGTCAGTGACCTATTACATCTGGGTCTAATAAATGTGATAGTGGAAGGAGCAGGGTCACCAGCCATCACATGGTAGCAATCAGAGCAGGGTACTTGTGTGCCCAGAGATGCCACCCTCACCCAGTACATTTGGGTGCCTCACAACCTGGAGGTAGGTGTCGCCCCCTCTGACTTCTTCCTTGGGTGATGGCACCAGTTCACATTTGTATGTAAGTATGTATATGATCATATTAGACAGAGGTCCATCTGCCTGATGGTTGTGCCAAGCAGTCTCAATGGCCAGAATATGACCATCTTATGAATTTTCCAGATCCGTCTCTTGCATATAAAGATGAAGCATCAGGCGCACGTTGGTCGCACCATGTGACCTCTATCGCAACTAAGCCACCGGGGCCAGTAATACTACATACAGTATAAGGATACAGCCACTGGCTACAAAACGGTTGGGACACACCTGTATTTGTGCAACCACCTCCACCCGTTACATCCCACAAGTGCTCCCTGTAAATCAAAATGCGTCTAAATCCTCACTGCGATGGCCATCTCTAAGCCATTGCGACACATGCGCAGTGCGACTTAGATGTGTGTGCAGTACAAAAAAACACCGGCCAACTGCAAAGATATTGGAATTGCATCAGGCCCTCTGAGCAGACCTAGGTTGACCCTTCAATTATATTTGGAGCCCTTGTTCCCACATTTAAATTCAACCCCTTACAATTTCATTTACTGACAACAATGTAACCATTATGCAAATGCACAGTCCCGTCAATTTACGTATTACCAAAGAAGTGTAAAAGTTTTCAACAGTATGAGTGAATTCACAGAAACCCTTCTTTTGTGATCAATCATTCAATCTAGATATAGGGGGACATTTACTAAGCAGTGATAAGAGTGGAGAAGTGAGTCAGTGGAGAAGTTGCCCATGGCAACCAATCAGCACTGACGTAACATCTATAATTTGCATACTATAAAATGATACAGAGCTGCTGATTGGTTGATGGGGCAATTTCTCCAATGGCTCACTTCTCCGCTCTTATCACTGCTTAGTAAATGTACCCCATAGTTTTCTTTTTGTCACAATGGCCCTCATTCCGAGTTGTTCGCTCGGTAAAAATCTTCGCATCGCAGCGATTTTCCGCTTAATGCGCATGCGCAATGTTCGCACTGCGACTGCGCCAAGTAAATTTGCTATGCACTTAGTAATTTTACTCACGGCTTTTTCATCGTTCTGGCGATCGTAATGTGATTGACAGGAAATGGGTGTTACTGGGCGGAAACAGGCCGTTTTAGGGGCGTGTGGGAAAAAACGCTACCGTTTCCGGAAAAAACGCAGGAGTGGCCGGAGAAACGGAGGAGTGTCTGGGTGAACGCTGGGTGTGTTTGTGACGTCAAACCAGGAACGACAAGCACTGAAATGATCGCAGATGCCGAGTAAGTCTGGAGCTACTCAGAAACTGCTACGAGGTGTGTAATCGCAATATTGCGAATACATCGTTCGCAATTTTAAGATGCTAAGATTCACTCCCAGTAGGCGGCGGCTTAGCATGAGCAAATCTGCTAAAATCCGCTTGCGAGCGAACAACTCGGAATGACCTCCAATATTAGTTTGACCAGACAATAAAAATGAAATTTATATTAATGTAAGTATACTTACTGAAATATTGCAAAGGAACAAGGCAACTGTAATGTTTTTCAGCAACGCCTTCTTGAAACTGGGGATTTTAGAGGATATTCTAGATTTAGATGACTTGTCCGCATCTGTCTCTTGTTGTCTCTGGGCTCTGTTTTGTTCCACGGAACGGTTTTCCTTTGCAAAGTTTCCATTGCAAGCCTTGAAGTCTGTACTTTCAGCATATGCCGTGATTTCACCCATAACCCCAGGTATTTTAATATGCGTAATGTCACTATTGTGGTTGGCGTTTCGATTTATGTACTTAATTATGAAAAGGTTTTGTATGTATTTCTCTATTATGACCAGGATGCAGTAGGGTAAATTGTACCAAGTGTACATTGTGTGACTCTGTGCAAATATTATTGCCAGGATGGAACCCCACGATGTAATCCAAGAACCGATGGCAGACACGACAAGCAGATCAGAATCCAACTTTAACGCAGGGCTTTTATCCTTAGTTATAACTTGTTTCTCGATTTTGTAAATAGAAAGACCAATGAGCGATGCTAGACACATAAAGCTCAGTACAGTTATGGAATACAAATAGTAAACACTCAGAGCAGACTCACTGTTGCTTTTTGAGACCCCAATGTTTACTAGGTATGTAATGACTACGCCAATTGTTGCTACCACAACAATGAATCCCAAAATAGAACCAGGGATCACACCATGCAACTTCAATTTTAAGTTATGTTCTTTGTGTCCAGTGTTATTGCCAATATTTTTCCACAGGACATATAACATAGCCGATGCTAAAACCTGATATTCGATGTTGAATGGGTACATATAATAAATTCCTTTTTTAAAATCCTCACACAGTCCAGTGGTACAGTTACAGTGTAGGTTCTCTCCATCTGTAAGATAAATAATGACATGATAAGTAACAAGACATTGTATAAGTAACAATATATTAACCTTTTAATTGCTGTAATATCACATTTAAAGGCTGCAATAGTTTTATCTGGACTTTGTCTGAGTAGCATTTTCCAATAATTTATTTTATAGAATATAGAGAAGGAAAAAAAAAAACCTTGTTCATGTAGTTAACTCAATCCCACAAATATAACCTGTAACTTTCCTGTATCTTATAAAGGATAATAAATATGTGTACTATCTAAGGGTCAATCTCAGTATTCATCATTTATATATAGGTCGGGTAGCTATTATCCAGATACCCGAAAACCGAAATATTCTGAAAACCGTCGCACCAGACCCGCTGACGCTCTAGACCTGCTGAGGACCCCCTGGACACTTCCAGATAACAGGTATTCTGTTATAAAAAAAAATCCCATATCCGGAATGCTCCTGTATACATAAATTTTATATATATATATATATATATATATATATATATAATATGATATGAATGATATGCTAGCTGTTTTATGCTAGTAATTGCTATTGGGATTCATGCACAATGAGTGTGCTGTTTTCTTTTTGGAGAACAATAACTAATGTGTGGGGGCACTGGGTGATGTGTGGGTGCACTGATGGTAGGGTACTGTGGGGGAACAGGCAGGTATTTGTCAAAACCTACCCAATGGCATGCCATACTACATCAGTGGACATCTACAATTTCATTCCCCTGGTGAGCCCTTCATCAGTCCAACTCTACATTGGTGATGAAGTGGATGCTGTTTGCATACCACCCAACTGTCCCGATTTTGGCGGGACAGTCCCGGAAAAATGGGACTGTCCTGCCAAAATCAGGACAGTTGGGAGGTAAAATGGGACTGTCCCACCCACGGGTCACAGTGTCCCACGGTGGGGGGGAAGGGGGGGTGCAGTTGGAAGACCACAGTGTCTATTCACCTGGAGAGAGGGACAGGGGGCATGCCAGCTGCTCACAGAGCGCTCGGCATGCTACCAACAGTGGCAAAAATGGGGACGCAATCGTGGCACTTCCGAGAGGCCATGCCCCCTGCCCACGAGGCCACGCCCCCTGTGTCCCTCCTCCCAAATTTCCAAAGGTGTTTGTACTTTAGTCACAAAGATGTTATCTGCACTGCATGGCAGTCAAGTAGATGCTGTCTGTATTGTATTGTGTCTAGAGCTAATGTTTTGATAGCCCAGCCTACATTTGTGTTGTGCTCTGCTTAAATCTGAGTTAACAAGAAATATGGGCCCTCATTCCGACTCGATCGCACACTGCACTACTTAGCAGCTGTGCGATCGGATCTGGAATGAGCATGCGCGGCGTGCGCAGTGTGCACGCATGGCATTGCCCGGCAACATCCGTCACCGGGCAACGACAATGACAACGAAGAAAGCGGTCACAGCGGCGACCGCAAAAAGATTGACAGCAGGAAGGCGTTCCGGGGCGTCAACTGACCGTTTGAAGCCATTTTCGGGGAGTGGTAAGAAAAACGCAGATGTGTCCAGGCGAACGGGGGGCGGATGTCTGACGTTAAAGCCGTGACCCTTATCGCTGGATCCGTCACACAGGGTAAGTAGGTCTGACCCTGGTCTTGTTTTGTATGAAACTTTTTTTAGCATAGCAGGGCTGCACAAGCGTTCGCATCCCTGCTATGCTAAAATACACTCCGCCATAGGCGGAGATTAGTTGATCGCACCAGCAGCAAAAAGTTGCTTGGTGCGATCAACTCAGAATGAGGGCCCCCTTATACCTTGTTTCTCTATCGTCCTAGTGGATGCTGGGGTTCCTGAAAGGACCATGGGGAATAGCGGCTCCGCAGGAGACAGGGCACAAAAAGTAAAGCTTTTCCAGATCAGGTGGTGTGCACTGGCTCCTCCCCCTATGACCCTCCTCCAGACTCCTGTTAGATTTTTGTGCCCGGCCGAGAAGGGTGCAATCTAGGTGGCTCTCCTAAAGAGCTGCTTAGAAAAAGTTTAGCTTAGGTTTTTTATTTTACAGTGAGTCCTGCTGGCAACAGGATCACTGCAACGAGGGACTGAGGGGAGAAGAAGTGAACTCACCTGCGTGCAGGATGGATTGGCTTCTTGGCTACTGGACATCAGCTCCAGAGGGACGATCACAGGTACAGCCTGGATGGTCACCGGAGCCGCGCCGCCGGCCCCCTTGCAGATGCTGAAGTCAGAAGAGGTCCAGAATCGGCGGCTGAAGACTCCTGCAGTCTTCTAAAGGTAGCGCACAGCACTGCAGCTGTGCGCCATTTTCCTCTCAGCACACTTCACACGCAGTCACTGAGGGTGCAGGGCGCTGGGGGGGGGCGCCCTGGGAGGCAAATGTAACCTATATAAAGGCTAAAAATACCTCACATATAGCCCCCAGAGGCTATATGGAGATATTTAACCCCTGCCTGGATTCACTAAATAGCGGGAGACGAGCCCGCCGGAAAAGGGGCGGGGCCTATCTCCTCAGCACACGGCGCCATTTCCTCTCACAGCTCCGCTGGTCAGGACGGCTCCCAGGTCTCTCCCCTGCACTGCACTACAGAAACAGGGTAAAACAGAGAGGGGGGGCAAATTTATGGCGATATTTTGATTTATATAAAGCAGCTATAAGGGAGCACTTATTATAAGGCTATCCCTGTTATATATAGCGCTTTTGGTGTGTGCTGGCAAACTCTCCCTCTGTCTCCCCAAAGGGCTAGTGGGTCCTGTCTTCGTTAGGAGCATTCCCTGTGTGTCTGCTGTGTGTCGGTACGTGTGTGTCGACATGTATGAGGACGATATTGGTGTGGAGGCGGAGCAATTGCCAAATATGAGGATGTCACCCCCTAGGGAGTCGACACCAGAATGGATGCCTTTATTTATGGAACTACGGGATAGTGTCAACACGCTAAAGCAGTCGTTTGACGACATGAGACGGCCGGACAATCAATTAGTGCCTGTCCAGGCGACTCAAACACCGTCAGGGGCTGTGAAACGCCCTTTGCCTCAGTCGGTCGACACAGACCCAGACACAGGCACTGACTCCAGTGGTGACGGTGACGAATCAACCGTATTTTCCAGTAGGGCCACACGTTATATGATTTTGGCAATGAAGGAGGCGTTACATTTAGCTGATACTACAGGTACCACTAAACAGGGTATTATGTGGGGTGTGAAAAAACTACCTATAGTTTTTCCTGAATCAGATGAATTAAATGAGGTGTGTGATGAAGCGTGGGTTGCCCCTGATAAAAAGCTGATAATTTCAAAGAAATTATTGGCATTATACCCTTTCCCGCCAGAGGTTAGGGAGCGCTGGGAAACACCTCCTAGGGTGGACAAGGCGCTAACACGCTTATCTAAACAAGTGGCGTTACCCTCTCCTGAGACGGCCGCACTTAAAGATCCATCAGATAGGAGGATGGAAAATATCCAAAAAAGTATATACACACATGCAGGTGTTATACTACGACCAGCTATAGCGACTGCCTGGATGTGCAGTGCTGGGGTAGTTTGGTCAGAGTCCCTGATTGAAAATATTGATACCCTGGACAGGGACAATATTTTACTGTCGTTAGAACAAATAAAGGATGCATTTCTTTATATGCGTGATGCACAGAGGGATATCTGCACACTGGCATCACGGGTAAGTGCTATGTCCATTTCGGCCAGAAGAGCTTTATGGACGCGACAGTGGACAGGCGATGCGGATTCAAAACGACATATGGAAGTTTTGCCGTATAAAGGGGAGGAGTTATTTGGAGTCGGTCTATCAGATTTGGTGGCCACGGCTACAGCCGGGAAATCCACCTTTCTACCTCAAGTCACTCCCCAACAGAAAAAGGCACCGACTTTTCAACCGCAGCCCTTTCGTTCCTTTAAAAATAAGAGAGCAAAGGGCTATTCATATCTGCCACGAGGCAGAGGTCGAGGGAAGAGACAGCAACAGGCAGCTCCTTCCCAGGAACAGAAGCCTTCCCCGGCTTCTACAAAAGCCTCAGCATGACGCTGGGGCTTCTCAAGCGGACTCGGGGACGGTGGGTGGTCGTCTCAAAAATTACAGCGCGCAGTGGGCTCACTCGCAGGTAGATCCCTGGATCCTGCAGATAATATCTCAGGGGTACAGGTTGGAATTAGAGACAGATCCACCTCGCCGTTTCCTGAAGTCTGCTTTACCAACGTCCCCCTCCGAAAGGGAGACGGTTTTGGAAGCCATTCACAAGCTGTACTCTCAGCAGGTGATAGTCAAGGTACCTCTTCTACAACAAGGGAAGGGGTATTATTCCACTCTTTTTGTGGTACCGATGCCGGATGGCTCGGTAAGGCCTATTCTAAATCTGAAGTCCTTGAACCTGTACATAAAGATGTTCAAGTTCAAGATGGAGTCACTCAGAGCAGTGATAGCGAACCTGGAAGAGGGGGACTTTATGGTATCCTTGGACATCAAGGATGCGTATCTCCACGTTCCAATTTACCCCTCACACCAGGGGTACCTCAGGTTCGTTGTACAAAACTGTCACTATCAGTTTCAGACGCTGCCGTTCGGATTGTCCACGGCACCTCGGGTCTTTACAAAGGTAATGGCCGAGATGATGATTCTTCTTCGAAGAAAAGGCATATTAATTATCCCATACTTGGACGATCTCCTAATAAGGGCAAGGTCCAGAGAACAGCTAGAGATGGGATTAGCACTGTCTCAAGAAGTGCTAAAACAGCACGGGTGGATTCTGAATATTCCAAAATCCCAGTTAATGCCGACAACTCGTCTGCTGTTCCTAGGGATGATTCTGGACACGGTTCAGAAAAAGGTTTTTCTCCCGGAGGAAAAAGCCAAGGAGTTATCCGAGCTTGTCAGGAACCTCCTAAAACCAGGAAAAGTGTCTGTACATCAATGCACAAGAGTCCTGGGAAAAATGGTGGCTTCTTACGAAGCAATTCCATTCGGCAGATTCCACGCAAGAATTTTCCAAAGGGATCTGTTGGACAAATGGTCAGGGTCGCATCTTCAGATGCACCTGCGGATAACCCTGTCTCCAAGGACAAGGGTGTCTCTTCTGTGGTGGTTGCAGAGTGCTCATCTATTGGAGGGCCGCAGATTCGGCATACAGGATTGGATCCTGGTGACCACGGACGCCAGCCTGAGAGGCTGGGGAGCAGTCACACAAGGAAGAAACTTCCAGGGAGTATGGACGAGCCTGGAAACGTCTCTTCACATAAACATTCTGGAACTAAGAGCAATATACAATGCTCTAAGCCAGGCAGAACCTCTGCTTCAGGGAAAACCGGTGTTGATCCAGTCGGACAACATCACGGCAGTCGCCCATGTGAACAGACAGGGCGGCACAAGAAGCAGGAGTGCAATGGCAGAAGCTGCAAGGATTCTTCGCTGGGCAGAGAATCATGTGATAGCACTGTCAGCAGTGTTCATCCCGGGAGTGGACAACTGGGAAGCAGACTTCCTCAGCAGACACGATCTTCACCCGGGAGAGTGGGGACTTCATCCAGAAGTCTTCCACTTGCTGGTAACCCGTTGGGAAAGACCAATGGTGGACATGATGGCGTCTCGCCTCAACAAAAAACTGGACAGGTATTGCGCCAGGTCAAGAGATCCGCAGGCAATAGCTGTGGACGCGCTGGTAACGCCTTGGGTGTACCAGTCGGTGTATGTGTTTCCTCCTCTGCCTCTCATACCAAAAGTATTGAGAATTATACGGCAAAGAGGCGTAAGGACGATACTAGTGGTTCCGGATTGGCCAAGAAGGACTTGGTACCCGGAACTTCAAGAGATGATCACGGAAGATCCGTGGCCTCTACCTCTAAGGAGGGACTTGCTTCAGCAGGGTCCCTGTCTGTTTCAAGACTTACCGCGGCTGCGTTTGACGGCATGGCGGTTGAACGCCGGATCCTAAAGGAAAAAGGCATGCCGGAAGAAGTCATTCCTACTTTGATTAAAGCAAGGAAGGCAGTAACCGTGCAACATTTTCACCGAATTTGGCGAAAATATGTTGCGTGGTGCGAAGATCGGAGTGCTCCAACGGAGGAATTTCAACTGGGTCGATTCCTACATTTCCTGCAATCAGGATTGTCTATGGGTCTCAAATTGGGATCTATTAAGGTTCAAATTTCGGCCCTGTCGATTTTCTTTCAAAAAGAATTGGCTTCAGTCCCTGAAGTCCAGACCTTTGTTAAGGGAGTGCTACATATACAGCCTCCTGTGGTGCCTCCAGTGGCACCGTGGGATCTCAATGTGATTTTGGACTTTCTAAAATCTCATTGGTTTGAACCACTAAAGAAGGTGGATTTGAAATATCTCACATGGAAAGTGACCATGCTTCTAGCCCTGGCTTCGGCCAGGAGAGTGTCAGAACTGGCAGCTTTATCTTACAAAAGCCCATATCTGATTTTCCATTCGGACAGGGCAGAACTGCGGACTCGTCCGCATTTTCTCCCTAAGGTGGTGTCAGCATTTCATCTGAACCAGCCTATTGTAGTGCCTGCGGCTACAAGTGACTTGGAGGACTCCAAGTTACTGGACGTTGTCAGAGCATTAAAAATATATATTGCAAGGACAGCTGGAGTCAGAAAATCTGACTCGTTGTTTATATTGTATGCACCCAACAAGATGGGTGCTCCTGCGTCTAAGCAGACGATTGCTCGTTGGATCTGTAGCACAATCCAACTTGCACATTCTGTGGCAGGCCTGCCACAGCCTAAATCTGTAAAGGCCCACTCCACAAGGAAGGTGGGCTCATCTTGGGCGGCTGCCCGAGGGGTCTCGGCATTACAACTTTGCCGAGCAGCTACGTGGTCAGGGGAGAACACGTTTGTAAAATTTTACAAATTTGATACTCTGGCTAAGGAGGACCTGGAGTTCTCTCATTCGGTGCTGCAGAGTCATCCGCACTCTCCCGCCCGTTTGGGAGCTTTGGTATAATCCCCATGGTCCTTTCAGGAACCCCAGCATCCACTAGGACGATAGAGAAAATAAGATTTTACTTACCGATAAATCTATTTCTCGGAGTCCGTAGTGGATGCTGGGCGCCCATCCCAAGTGCGGATTATCTGCAATAATTGTACATAGTTATTGTTAACTAATTCGGGTTATTGTTGAAGGAAGCCATCTTTCAGAGGCTCCGCTGTTATCATGCTGTTAACTGGGTTTAGATCACAAGTTGTACGGTGTGATTGGTGTGGCTGGTATGAGTCTTACCCGGGATTCAAAATCCTCCCTTATTGTGTACGCTCGTCCGGGCACAGTACCTAACTGGAGTCTGGAGGAGGGTCATAGGGGGAGGAGCCAGTGCACACCACCTGATCTGGAAAAGCTTTACTTTTTGTGCCCTGTCTCCTGCGGAGCCGCTATTCCCCATGGTCCTTTCAGGAACCCCAGCATCCACTACGGACTCCGAGAAATAGATTTATCGGTAAGTAAAATCTTATTTTTCAGAAGAACTAGATTTTCCTTAAAGCAAACTTAATGTGTATATATTTTGTCATGCAATAAATGAAATTTACCTGCAATGCCAAATAAGTGTTGTTGTTTAAAACTGAAAAATTAGCAAACATGTATATTTTGTGGTAGCTGCTTCAGCAATAATCAACCTTTCCAAAGGCAACAAAAAGTAGGATTTTAACTGTAGGTTTTATAATAAAACCTAATCTAAATGCAAACAATGTAAATGAATAATATGGCAGAAAGTTATACCATTTTAGAACCTACCTCAGTTTAATCAAGGATACAACTGGGGATTTTAGGTTTGTTCTTTTTTGTCCCATGATGGGGGAGATCTGGCCATTAGATACCCAACATCCAGAGGCGTAGCTAGGGTTTTCGGAGCCCAGGGCAAGATGGAAAATGGCGCCTTCCCCCCCCCCCAAAAAAAAAAAAAACCACACCAAAAGAAGCATGTACGCGCACCGAAGGCGCACGCGGCGAAAAAATGGGTGTGACCACACACCAGAAGGGGTGTGGCCACGCACCAGAAGGGGTGTGGCCACTGAAAATGGCCCACAGTGCCAGTTACATTGCCCCACAGTGCCAGTTACATTGCCCCACAGTGTTAGTTACATTGCCCCACTGTGCCAGTAACATTGCCCCACTGTGCCAGATACATGCCCCACTCAGTGCCAGATACATGCCCCACTCAGTGCCAGTTACATGCCCTACTCATTGCCAGATACATGCCCCACTGTGCCGCCCCCCCCGTCACTCACCCACTCACCGCTTGTTGACGTGAGGCGAGGAGAGCGCAGCACCTCTCCTTCCCCTCACCGCTCCAGGTGTCCGGCGGCTGTCTGGCGCCGGTTCGCTAGCCAATCAGAGCTCGCGGACCGGCAGCCCATCAGGAGCCGGTCCGCAAGCTCTGATTGGCTAACGCCGCCGGAGACCGGACACAGCAGCGCTGCTGGCATCGCTGCTAGTGCTGGCGGTGGTGAGGGGAGGGAGAGACGCTGCGCTCTCCTCCCCTCACATTTTGGCGTGACGGGGGCGAGTGGGGCATGATGCCCTGGCTGCCGGCAGCGCCCACCTCTCCTGGGCCTGCCAAGGCGCCCAGGGAACGTGCCCCACTCACCCTACCCTTGTTACGCCTCTGCCGACATCCGTGGTGTATTTACTTTTCGCACAGTGTTGGGTGTCACATGCAGTCATCAGATATGAATGACTAAGGGACATACTGTGTGATAAGGGAGCGCCTCTTTTTCAAACAAGTATGCCACCACGTGTGTTTGCACAAGTATAGGGAACATAGGATACATTTGGTGCCCTCCCTCATCTGTCTATGGAAAATTAATTTTGCCATAGTGCAGGTTAAAATTTGTTGATATGTAGTAAAATGGTTACTCTCTAAGTGCTGTCTCTTAAACTGTGTATTGTGGTGTTGTGCATGACTCACTTGTCTAAATAATATCACATGTCTGAGTAAATATTATTCACCAAACTTAAAGATCAGACTGTCTAGAGTAGCCTCCAAGTGCAGGACTTGTTTACATGCCTTTATCAAAGTATCTGCAAGTGCACCAGTCTGTTGCTGTGTTATTGGAGCGTCACAGTGTATATTTCAGGCGTCATAAATTTGAAAGGCTTATAGAACTACTCTACCTGGAAATTTGCTATAGAAATGCAGTTAAACCATGAGAAGTTGTGGAAGGTGATCCATGAAACAACTAAAATCCCAATGAGATGGATAGAGGAGCCATTGGAATCATTGAGTTAGCTGTAGAACAGCAAGAGTATTCTATCATCATTGGGAAGGCAGTCGCAAAGCCCATGTGAGTAGCCCTGCAAACAGATTATGAAGATAAAGGCCTTATGAGGAGAATACATATCAGACACATTTTGTACAGGACAAAACTGAGTGTAAGGACATGAACAAATACATTGATAAGATGTCCATTATCCAGAAAATGATGTCTGTTGGAGTCCAAGTAGATGACACATTGGCTATGTTGTAGAACTAACCCCAGAACTCATTTTTTAATAGAGGGCAACCTTGTGGTTCATGTCATAGAATACAAGGTCCGTTCCCACCAAATACTTCAATGAAGGCTTCCCACCATTCAAGTCTATGGGGGAAGTTTGATTGACAGAGCAGCCGCTCACAGCCAATCAACGGGTTGCTCCTATGGAGTCACTGACTGATTGGCTGGTGTCTCTTCTAATGACAGGACTCATGCGGCCTTGAAAACAAATTCTGGCCTGAGACAAATCAAATAGCAGTTTATCTAAGAACAATGCACCCACTGTTTTAGTGAAAGGGAAAACAAATTGAAGCGTGGACAGGTAAGACACCTGCCATAAGTCACTTCAGAGTAGAGATGTGCGGCGGGCACTTTTTGTGTTTTGGTTCTGGTTCCATCCTCGTGTTTTGGGTCTGGATTGGTTTTGCCAAAACCACCCTTTCGTGTTTTGGATCTGGATGATTTTTGAAAAAAACATAAAAACAGCTAAAATCACAGAATTTGGGGGTAATTTTGATTCTACGGTATTATTAACCTCAATAACATTAATTTCCACTCATTTCCAGTCTATTCTGAACACCTCATAATATTGTTTTTAGGCCAAAAGGTTGCACTGAGGTGGCTGGATGACTAAGCTAAGCGACACAAGTGGGCGGCACAAACATCTGGCCCATCTAGGAGTGGCACTGCAGTGGCAGACAGGATGGCAGATTTAAAAAATAGGCCCCAAACAGCACATGATGCAAAGAAGAAAAAGAGGTGCAATTAGGTGGCTGGATGACTAAGCTAAGCGACACAAGTGGGCGGCACTAACATCTGGTCCATCTAGGAGTGGCACTGCAGTGGCAGACAGGACGGCAGATTTACAAAATAGGCCCCAAACAGCACATGATGCAAAGAAGAAAAAGAGGTGCAATTAGGTAGCTGGATGGCTAAGCTAAGCGACACAAGTGTGCGGCACAAACACTAGAGATGAGCGCCTGAAATTTTTCGGGTTTTGTGTTTTGGTTTTGGGTTCGGTTCCGCGGCCGTGTTTTGGGTTCGAACGCGTTTTGGCAAAACCTCACCGAATTTTTTTTGTCGGATTCGGGTGTGTTTTGGATTCGGGTGTTTTTTTCAAAAAACACTAAAAAACAGCTTAAATCATAGAATTTGGGGGTCATTTTGATCCCAAAGTATTATTAACCTCAAAAACCATAATTTACACTCATTTTCAGTCTATTCTGAATACCTCACACCTCACAATATTATTTTTAGTCCTAAAATTTGCACCGAGGTCGCTGTGTGAGTAAGATAAGCGACCCTAGTGGCCGACACAAACACCGGGCCCATCTAGGAGTGGCACTGCAGTGTCACGCAGGATGTCCCTTCCAAAAAACCCTCCCCAAACAGCACATGACGCAAAGAAAAAAAGAGGCGCAATGAGGTAGCTGTGTGAGTAAGATTAGCGACCCTAGTGGCCGACACAAACACCGGGCCCATCTAGGAGTGGCACTGCAGTGTCACGCAGGATGGCCCTTCCAAAAAACCCTCCCCAAACAGCACATGACGCAAAGAAAAAAAGAGGCGCAATGAGGTAGCTGTGTGAGTAAGATTAGCGACCCTAGTGGCCGACACAAACACCGGGCCCATCTAGGAGTGGCACTGCAGTGTCACGCAGGATGTCCCTTCCAAAAAACCCTCCCCAAACAGCACATGACGCAAAGAAAAAAAGAGGCGCAATGAGGTCGCTGTGAGTAAGATTAGCGACCCTAGTGGCCGACACAAACACCGGGCCCATCTAGGAGTGTCACGCAGGATGTCCCTTCCAAAAAACCCTCCCCAAACAGCACATGACGCAAAGAAAAAAAGAGGCGCAATGAGGTAGCTGACTGTGTGAGTAAGATTAGCGACCCTAGTGGCCGACACAAACACCGGGCCCATTTAGGAGTGGCACTGCAGTGTCACGCAGGATGTCCCTTCCAAAAAACCCTCCCCAATCAGCACATGATGCAAAGAAAAAGAAAAGAAAAAAGAGGTGCAAGATGGAATTGTCCTTGGGCCCTCCCACCCACCCTTATGTTGTATAAACAAAACAGGACATGCACACTTTAACCAACCCATCATTTCAGTGACAGGGTCTGCCACACGACTGTGACTGATATGACGGGTTGGTTTGGACCCCCCCCAAAAAAGAAGCAATTAATCTCTCCTTGCACAAACTGGCTCTACAGAGGCAAGATGTCCACCTCATCATCACCCTCCGATATATCACCGTGTACATCCCCCTCCTCACAGATTATCAATTCGTCCCCACTGGAATCCACCATCTCAGCTCCCTGTGTACTTTGTGGAGGCAATTGCTGCTGGTCAATGTCTCCGCGGAGGAATTGATTATAATTCATTTTAATGAACATCATCTTCTCCACATTTTCTGGATGTAACCTCGTACGCCGATTGCTGACAAGGTGAGCGGCGGCACTAAACACTCTTTCGGAGTACACACTTGTGGGAGGGCATCTTAGGTAGAATAAAGCCAGTTTGTGCAAGGGCCTCCAAATTGCCTCTTTTTCCTGCCAGTATAAGTACGGACTGTGTGACGTGCCTACTTGGATGCGGTCACTCATATAATCCTCCACCATTCTATCAATGTTGAGAGAATCATATGCAGTGACAGTAGACGACATGTCCGTAATCGTTGTCAGGTCCTTCAGTCCGGACCAGATGTCAGCATCAGCAGTCGCTCCAGACTGCCCTGCATCACCGCCAGCGGGTGGGCTCGGAATTCTGAGCCTTTTCCTCGCACCCCCAGTTGCGGGAGAATGTGAAGGAGGAGATGTTGACAGGTCGCGTTCCGCTTGACTTGACAATTTTGTCACCAGCAGGTCTTTCAACCCCAGCAGACTTGTGTCTGCCGGAAAGAGAGATCCAAGGTAGGCTTTAAATCTAGGATCGAGCACGGTGGCCAAAATGTAGTGCTCTGATTTCAACAGATTGACCACCCGTGAATCCTTGTTAAGCGAATTAAGGGCTCCATCCACAAGTCCCACATGCCTAGCGGAATCGCTCCGTGTTAGCTCCTCCTTCAATGTCTCCAGCTTCTTCTGCAAAAGCCTGATGAGGGGAATGACCTGACTCAGGCTGGCAGTGTCTGAACTGACTTCACGTGTGGCAAGTTCAAAGGGCATCAGAACCTTGCACAACGTTGAAATCATTCTCCACTGCGCTTGAGACAGGTGCATTCCACCTACTATATCGTGCTCAATTGTATAGGCTTGAATGGCCTTTTGCTGCTCCTCCAACCTCTGAAGCATATAGAGGGTTGAATTCCACCTCGTTACCACTTCTTGCTTCAGATGATGGCAGGGCAGGTTCAGTAGTTTTTGGTGGTGCTCCAGTCTTCTGTACGTGGTGCCTGTACGCCGAAAGTGTCCCGCAATTCTTCTGGCCACCGACAGCATCTCTTGCACGCCCCTGTCGTTTTTAAAAAAATTCTGCACCACCAAATTCAAGGTATGTGCAAAACATGGGACGTGCTGGAATTTGCCCATATTTAATGCACACACAATATTGCTGGCGTTGTCCGATGCCACAAATCCACAGGAGTCCAATTGGGGTAAGCCATTCCGCGATGATCTTCCTCAGTTGCCGTAAGAGGTTTTCAGCTGTGTGCGTATTCTGGAAAGCGGTGATACAAAGCGTAGCCTGCCTAGGAAAGAGTTGGCGTTTGCGAGATGCTGCTACTGGTGCCGCCGCTGCTGTTCTTACGGCGGGAGTCCATACATCTACCCAGTGGGCTGTCACAGTCATATAGTCCTGACCCTGCCCTGCTCCACTTGTCCACATGTCCGTGGTTAAGTGGACATTGGGTACAACTGCATTTTTTAGGACACTGGTGAGTCTTTTTCTGACGTCCGTGTACATTCTCGGTATCGCCTGCCTAGAGAAGTGGAACCTAGATGGTATTTGGTAACGGGGGCACACTGCCTCAAAAAATTGTCTAGTTCCCTGTGAACTAACGGCGGATACCGGACGCACGTCTAACACCAACATAGTTGTCAAGGCCTCAGTTATCCGCTTTGCAGCAGGATGACTGCTGTGATATTTCATCTTCCTCGCAAAGGACTGTTGAACAGTCAATTGCTTACTGGAAGTAGTACAAGTGGGCTTACGACTTCCCCTCTGGGATGACCATCGACTCCCAGCAGCAACAACAGCAGCGCCAGCAGCAGTAGGCGTTACACACAAGGATGCATCGGAGGAATCCCAGGCAGGAGAGGAATCGTCAGAATTGCCAGTGACATGGCCTGCAGGACTATTGGCATTCCTGGGGAAGGAGGAAATTGACACTGAGGGAGTTGGTGGGGTGGTTTGCGTGAGCTTGGTTACAAGAGGAAGGGATTTACTGGTCAGTGGACTGCTTCCGCTGTCACCCAAAGTTTTTGAACTTGTCACTGACTTATGATGAATGCGCTGCAGGTGACGTATAAGGGAGGATGTTCCGAGGTGGTTAACGTCCTTACCCCTACTTATTACAGCTTGACAAAGGGAACACACGGCTTGACACCTGTTGTCCGCATTTCTGGTGAAATACCTCCACACCGAAGAGCTGATTTTTTTGGTATTTTCACCTGGCATGTCAACGGCCATATTCCTCCCACGGACAACAGGTGTCTCCCCGGGTGCCTGACTTAAACAAACCACCTCACCATCAGAATCCTCCTGGTCAATTTCCTCCCCAGCGCCAGCAACACCCATATCCTCCTCATCCTGGTGTACTTCAACACTGACATCTTCAATCTGACTATCAGGAACTGGACTGCGGGTGCTCCTTCCAGCACTTGCAGGGGGCGTGCAAATGGTGGAAGGCGCATGCTCTTCACGTCCAGTGTTGGGAAGGTCAGGCATCGCAACCGACACAATTGGACTCTCCTTGTGGATTTGGGATTTCGAAGAATGCACAGTTCTTTGCTGTGCTGCTTTTGCCAGCTTGAGTCTTTTCATTTTTCTAGCGAGAGGCTGAGTGCTTCCATCCTCATGTGAAGCTGAACCACTAGCCATGAACATAGGCCAGGGCCTCAGCCGTTCCTTGCCACTCCGTGTCGTAAATGGCATATTGGCAAGTTTACGCTTCTCCTCCGACAATTTTATTTTAGGTTTTGGAGTCCTTTTTTTTCTGATATTTGGTGTTTTGGATTTGACATGCTCTGTACTATGACATTGGGCATCGGCCTTGGCAGACGACGTTGCTGGCATTTCATCGTCTCGGCCATGACTAGTGGCAGCAGCTTCAGCACGAGGTGGAAGTGGATCTTGATCTTTCCCTAATTTTGGAACCTAAACATTTTTGTTCTCCATATTTTAATAGGCACAACTAAAAGGCACCTCAGGTAAACAATGGAGATGGATACTAGTATACAATTATGGACTGCCTGCCGAGTGCAGACACAGAGGTAGCCACAGCCGTGAACTACCGTACTGTACTGTGTCTGCTGCTAATATAGACTGGTTGATAAAGAGATGTCTATGTAACTATGTATGTATAAAGAAGAAAGAAAAAAAAACCACGGTTAGGTGGTATACAATTATGGACGGACTGCCTGCCGAGTGCAGACACAGAGGTAGCCACAGCCGTGAACTACCGTACTGTACTGTGTCTGCTGCTAATATAGACTGGTTGATAAAGAGATGTCTATGTAACTATGTATGTATAAAGAAGAAAGAAAAAAAAACCACGGTTAGGTGGTATACAATTATGGACGGACTGCCTGCCGAGTGCAGACACAGAGGTAGCCACAGCCGTGAACTACCGTACTGTACTGTGTCTGCTGCTAATATAGACTGGTTGATAAAGAGATGTCTATGTAACTATGTATGTATAAAGAAGAAAGAAAAAAAAACCACGGTTAGGTGGTATACAATTATGGACGGACTGCCTGCCGAGTGCAGACACAGAGGTAGCCACAGCCGTGAACTACCGTACTGTACTGTGTCTGCTGCTAATATAGACTGGTTGATAAAGAGATGTCGTAGTAGTATGTATGTATAAAGAAGAAAAAAAAAACCACGGTTAGGTGGTATACAATTATGGACGGACTGCCTGCCGAGTGCAGACACAGAGGTAGCCACAGCCGTGAACTACCGTACTGTGTCTGCTGCGACTGGATGATAAATGATATAAAAAATATATATATATCACTACTGCAGCCGGACAGGTATATATTATATATTATATAATGACGGACCTGCTGGACACTGTCTGTCAGCAGAATGAGTTTTATTTTTATAGAATAAAAAAAACAACAACACACAAGTGAAGTCACACGACGAGTGTTTAACTTTTTCAGGCAATCACAATATAAGTATACTACTAACTATACTGGTGGTCAGTGTGGTCAGGTCACTGGTCAGTCACACTGGCAGTGGCACTCCTGCAGCAAAAGTGTGCACTGTTTAATTTTAATATAATATTATGTACTCCTGGCTCCTGCTATAACCTATAACTGGCACTGCAGTGCTCCCCAGTCTCCCCCACAATTATAAGCTGTGTGAGCTGAGCAGTCAGACAGATATATAATATATATAGATGATGCAGCACACTGGGCTGAGCCTGAGCAGTGCACACAGATATGGTATGTGACTGAGTCACTGTGTGTATCGCTTTTTTCAGGCAGAGAACGGATATATTAAATAAACTGCACTGTCTGGTGGTCACTCACTATATAATATTATGTACTCCTGGCTCCTGCTATAACCTATAACTGGCACTGCAGTGCTCCCCAGTCTCCCCCACAATTATAAGCTGTGTGAGCTGAGCAGTCAGACAGATATATAATATATATATAGATGATGCAGCACACTGGGCTGAGCCTGAGCAGTGCACACAGATATGGTATGTGACTGAGTCACTGTGTGTATCGCTTTTTTCAGGCAGAGAACGGATATATTAAATAAACTGCACTGTCTGGTGGTCACTCACTAGTAAACTCTCTGCACTCTCTACACTTCTACAGTACTCCTCCTAGTCCTAAGCTCCAGTAAATCTCTCTCTCTTATAATCTAAATGGAGAGGACGCCAGCCACGTCCTCTCCCTATCAATCTCAATGCACGTGTGAAAATGGCGGCGACGCGCGGCTCCTTATATAGAATCCGAGTCTCGCGATAGAATCCGAGCCTCGCAAGAATCCGACAGCGTCATGATGACGTTCGGGCGCGCTCGGGTTAACCGAGCAAGGCGGGAAGATCCGAGTCGCTCGGACCCGTGAAAAAAAACAACATGAAGTTCGTGCGGGTTCGGATTCAGAGAAACCGAACCCGCTCATCTCTAACAAACACCCGGCACATCTAGGGTTGGCACTGCAGTCCCACTGCACTAATGGCGGATACCGGACGCACGTCTAACACCAGCATAGTTGTTATGGCCTCAGTAATCCGCTTTGCAACAGGGTATATGTATATATATATATATATATAATGTATAATGTATAGAGATCAGCAGCACTCCATCCAAAGATAATTCATAGTAAATAAGCCGGTGCCCTCCACGTAACAACCCTGGATTGGGTGTCCATAAATATACACAGCAGTCAGCGGCACTCACGTCCTGATGAAAATGTTTATCTGAACAACATTGAAACGTTGACCGCACTTTGACTGTCTCATCATTTACCTATTTGGGAGCCGTGAGTGCCGCTGACTGCTGTATATATATATATATATATATATATATATATATATACATACATACATACATACATACATACACATACATACACACATATACGTATACTAGAAAATCAGGCAATACAAAATTACCAAGGGAGTGCTTCAATTATTTATTCATAATTTGTGACAATATCACATATTATACAAACCGCATTATAAAACAATACAATATAAAAGATATTCAATCTCTTTTTCTCCTATTTGAGAAAAAAATATATATCGGTTGCTCAGCAAAGAGTAATAAAGGATTTTTTTTCCACTGTTAGCCGATCTTCCCTAATGGCTACGCAGTGCCTAAATTAGAGCAGCAATTGGATGTTATATCAGTGGTGCGAGAATGGATCGGGCTCACCTCCGGTATTGTGAACAGGTAATGAATGAAGATTAGCAGCAATATGGTGCTGTACTTTTAACATCGGTAATCACAACTTTATATTCCTCCTGTGTCCATGGATATAACAATGTCCACTTTTAAGCAAGGAGGAAGTGTGGATGCAGTGCCCCAAAATAGCAGTGTTACCTTGCTCGACCTCCGGCGGCTTCTGTTATCATGGGATGTCCACACAAGGCTTTCCCAGCCGTCCGACGTGGAGGGAGCAGGGGCAGGTGATTCCGTGTGACGTGTTACCTTTCTTGACCTCCGGCGGCTTGTGATGTGAGGGGATGTCCGCACAGGGCTTTCCCAGCCGCCTAACGTGGAGGGAGCGGGAGCAATTGATTCTGTTAGTAGTGCTCCCGCTCAGTACCACTGGATTTATACGCCAGGATCACTGGAATTATACGGCAGGATCACTGGACTGGATTTATACGCCAGCACCACTGGAATTATACGGCAGGATCACTGGAGTTATACGCCAGGATCACTAGAGTTATACGCCAGGATCACTGGAGTTATACGCCAGGATCACTGGAGTTATACGCCAGGATCACTGGAGTTATACGCCAGGATCACTGGAGTTATACGCCAGGATCACTGGAGTTATACGCCAGGATCACTGGAGTTATACGCCAGGATCACTGGAGTTATACGCCAGGATCACTGGAGTTATACGCCAGGATCACTGGAGTTATACGCCAGGATCACTGGAGTTATACGCCAGGATCACTGGAGTTATACGCCAGGATCACTGGAGTTATACGCCAGAATCACTGGAGTTATACGCCAGGATCACTGGAGTTATACGCCAGGATCACTGGAGTTATACGCCAGGATCACTGGAGTTATACGCCAGGATCACTGGAGTTATACGCCAGGATCACTGGAGTTATACGCCAGGATCACTGGAGTTATACGCCAGGATCACTGGGAGTTATACGCCAGGATCACTGGAGTTATACGCCAGGATCACTGGAGTTATACGCCAGGATCACTGGAGTTATACGCCAGGATCACTGGAGTTATACGCCAGGATCACTGGAGTTATACGCCAGGATCACTGGAGATATACGCCATGATCACTGGAGTTATACGCCATGATCACTGGAGTTATACGCCAGGATCACTGGAGTTATACGCCAGGATCACTGGAGTTATACGGCAGTACCACTGGAATTATACGGAAGGATCACTGGATTTATACGGCAGTACCGCTGGACATATACAACAGCACAGGGACACTACCACTGGACTGATGCAGGACAACACAGCACCACTGCAATGGACTGGACTTTTACAGCAGCACTGGACATATAGCAGCAGAGGACACCACCACTGTGACTGGACTGATGCAGCACATTACACCACCATTGAACTGATGCAGCACAACACAGCACCACTGGACTGGACTTGTACAGCAGCACTGGACATATTGCAGCAGAGGACACAACCACTGTGACTGGACTGATGCAGCACAAGACACTAATAGTGAACTGATGCAGGACACTGAGGACGGAGACACGTCCTCTCTCTACACTCTCCAATGCCGGAGTGAAAATGGCGGCGACTTATATGGAATCCAAACCCCGCGAGAATCCGACAGCAGGATGATGACTTTTTGCCTCGTTCTGGTTTCTGAGTCAGGCGGTAAAGCCCGAGCCTGACTCGTATCCGGGCTTGGGTGGTGACGTTCGGGCGGGTTCGGTTCTCTGAGAACCAAACCTGCTCATCTCTTCTTCAGAGTATTTGGTTTTAAGGCTTATGTACATATTCCAAAATAAAGATGAAAGTTGGACTACACATAATAATCACTATTTTTCTTGGATGCTCTAATGAGAGCAAGGGACACAGACTTTGGGACATTGCTATCAAAAATTTGTAAAATCCCGACATATCATATTTCATGGGCCAAACTATGAAGTGCCTGAGAAATGTGTAATACTTGAACTACCTGTGAATACCAATACTTCTAACCAAGTGATTTCAACAAAACATAATAAAGATAAACCCACAATAAGTAGAGTGAGGAATTTGCCAATATTGTATCCTCAGAGCCAGAGAGTGTAAAAAAAAAGTCCCAGTTTCAGCTGCTTCTTGGTTACTCACCTATCACCCTGGTCCTGGCAGTCCTCTGGGGACCTGGTGCGGCTCTCTGATCATTTGCATCTTTCTGCAGCTCCCATGCTTCTCATTGGCTTCTATCTGCTGGAAACAGCCTTGACAGTCTGAGTCAGGTGACTGTCCAAGCATTAACGGGAGATCAGTCTGCAGTTACATGATGCCCACAGCCAGGCATCAGGAGTAATAAGGGACTTCCTTGGGAGACAGAAGAGCCAGTGCAATGTTGTCTATAGCCCCGTTTAAACCTCTCCAGTGAGCTCTTGCATTTAACCTTGTTCTATTGCTCTAAGGGCCTGATTCAGACCTGGAAGCAGCCATGAGGTCGCTGGTAGCGGCCACATGTAAGTTGTCTGTGCACGCGTGACCTTACACATTGCGGCTACATCCAGGAAAGATGCGGCCACAGTGTGATTGACAGTGGCGAATGTCAAGAAGGTGTTAGGGTTGGCCGAGCATCCAGAACAGGGGTGGGCTGGGACCATTTTCGGGGTGGCTGCGTAACATTGAACACAGTAGTCACACAAAAAAATGTCCACCAACCGTCTGATAAGTGCAGCCAGGCTGTGCTGCCAGGGGTCAACCTTAGATCCAATAGGTCCGCAATGGTCTGATATTCTGCACCATCAGTTCCAATCAAATATCCTGCACCATTAGTTACAGTCTGATACTAAGCACCATCGATTCCATTACAGTAACATAGTATCTAAGGTTGAAAAAAGACAATTGTCCATTGAGTTCAACCTATTTGTGGTCTCCTATGCACGATTATTTTGTATAAAATTTTGACTGAAGTTGATGACTGCCGTTACGTTTTACCCCTCTTTTTTATAATAACCATTGTGCGTGACTATGCCCCGTAACCCTGGATATCCTTATCCATTAGGAATTTATCTAACCCATTCTTAAAGGTGTTGACTGAGTCGGCCATTACAACTCCCTCAGGCAGGGAATTCCAAACAGGTATCGTCCTTACCGTAAAAAAGCCTTTACGCTGTATTGTGCGGAATCTCCTCTCCTCTAACCTGAGCGAGTGTCCACGAGTTCTCTGTGTTGATCTAACCAAAAACAGGTCCTGCGCAAGATCTGTATATTGTCCCCTTATATATTTGTAAATGTTGATCATGTCCCCTCTTAATCTCCTCTTTTCCAGTGTAAACATGCCTAGTCTTGCAAGCCTTTCCTCGTATTCTAGCGTCTCCATACCCTTAATTAGTTTGGTCGCCCGCCTTTGAACCTTTTCTAGCTCCAGGATATCCTTTTTGTAGTATGGTGCCCAGAATTGTACACAGTATTCAAGGTGTGGCCTCACAAGTGATTTATATAACGGGTTTAGAATACCTTCCAATACTTTCCCAACTATAGATGTAAGACTAACTGGTCTATAATTACCTGGTTCAGCTTTACTTCCCTTTTTGAATATAGGCACTACTTCCGCTATACGCCAGTCTTTGGGAACCATACCTGATATTACTGAATCCTTAAAGATCAAAAATAGCGGTTTTGCAAGTTCACAGTGAAGCTCCATTAGACCCTTGGGTAAATACCATCGGGACCTGGTGATCCAGTTATTCCGGCTTCATCCCTGTGATCCACCTTCCAGTACCATCCTGGTTCCTGTTATCTTCTTCCACCCATGGTATTCCGGGAACCCGGTCAAAGGGCTGTGATCTGCGTATCAGGCGCAGCTAAGCTCAAACTCCCTTGCGGGGGTCTTGGTCAATTCCAACGTACCAGTTAGCATCCTCATCCCTTTCGCATCATGTTTCGCTCCATTCTGGAGACTACAATATTCCAGTTGCTTTCCAGTGCACTCAGCTATCCTGCTTTTCCAGGTCCATTCTGGAGTTCTCAGCAATTCAGCTATCCGGTTCCATTCTGGTCTATCCTGCTATTTTTCTCCAGTCTGGACTATTCAGTTGTTCTATTAATTCCAGTATGTCAGCATTCCAGTTCCATTCCAGTGAATCCTGTGTTCTAATTCCATATCATTCATCATATGTGAATAAGCATCACCTGGACTTCCTTCAGGTCCTCAGCTGCATATCCAGCACCCACGGTTGCCAGCAGTATTCACTTGTCCAAAACTTCACAGTTCACAAATATAACTCCTTAGTCCTAGCATCGTCCATGAGCACAGATTACATAAGGCCGTCCAGTTTTCCAATGCTCACCACAGACTCCAGGCTAGCCCAAGACTCCAGTTCGGGTTCACAGACAAATCGATCCATGACACAAAGTTTAGAAGAAGAAAAAATAAGTAATGAGTCATCCAAATGGGAGTCTGCTGTAGATAAGGAAATGGCATCTTTTCATGAAAATTGGACTTGGATTATTGTGAACCGACTGACCCACCAGAAAACAATTAAAAACAAATGGATTGTGTGTGGAAAGATAAATACTGACATCTCAGTTGCCCATTACAAGTCTCACCTTGTTGCAAAGGTATTTACTCAAAGGCCTGGAAGGGATTACAGTGAAGTGTTCTCCTCTGTCGCAAGGTACAGTACCCTATGTTTAATAATTGCTATGTCTGCACTATATGACTTGCTATTATATCAACTAGATTTTGATTTGCCATTTCTTAATGGTGAACTAGCTGAAGAAATCTTTATGGCACCACCAGAGCCCTATGATAAAACTTTAGAAATTGAAATATTCTGCAATGTAGATTGGGGAGCAGATGAAGACAGCATATTATTAGTTAATTATTTTACTGGCTACCTAGTTGAATTAGCAGATGCAGCAATAAACTGGTCAAATAAAAACAAAAGCTGCTTTATCTTCAACAGAGGCATAATATATGGCTTTGACTAACAGGAAAAGAGTACATTTTGCATAAAAGTACCTTAAGTGAACTAAAAATTTTAAACCCAAAAGACGCTCTCAATAATTTATACAAAAATAAAAGGTGCTTTAGACTTATCTGCTAGTACAAAGCACCATGGCAGATGTAAGCACATTGCGAGCAAACATCACTTTATTAGAGAAATTGTTGAGAATAAGTTATTTACTGTGAACTACAGTATATCATGAGTGATCAAAATATTGACAATATACTTACTATGGGACTTATATAACAAGTGCTGAGAGTGATTCGTGAAAACTGTGGCCTGAAAAGTGATGACTAATGATGATTGTTGTTATTATTACTTGATACTCTTATGTTTTATTACAGGAAAATCTTTATAAAGCTTAAGATAATTAGAACTTGTAACAAGAGATCTCTAAGCAAGAGGTGTTGACATGTTGTTAAATGGTTCATCGCTATGTGCTGTCTCTTAAACTGTGTGTTATTGTGCATTACTCATCTGTCTTAATAACATCACATGTCTGAGTAAATATTATTCACTAAAGGACAGACTGTCTAGACTCTAGGTGCAGGACTTGTTCACATGCCTCTACAAAAGTATCTGCAGTTGCACAAGTCTGCCACGATGTTATTGAAGTGCCACAGTGCTGTACGGCTGTACAGTACTTAGACCAAAAGAGATCAATACCTTATTGTTGTTACGTTCACTGTACTTGGTACTCCTGGAACTGGGCGGATGAGCCCCAAGTACAGGAACGTAAAGCTGCAATAGATACGGAGCTCGGCAGCACCCCCAAAGATCCCTAACTCCGTTGTCTCACCCTCGTTGTCAGCCTGCGCCTGCGTGACTATGGTTTCTTGGGCCCACGGCAGCCGCGTTTGAAGGGCGGATTATGTCTGCCCAACTCCGATGCTCCCCGGTCTTAGTTAAAGACAAGGCGTAGACTGAGACGGGGTGATGACAAGGGGAACCTCTAACTAGAGAAGGAAGTACCCAGTTAGGGGTGCTACAGAACTTAAAGTATGTGCGGCACAGCCGCCAGGATAAACAACAACAAAGGAAATGCTGTCCACACGCCAACACAATACTGTTGTGTACCGGCGGTGACAGCATACGCAGAACCCTCTGCAGAAAATCCAAAGCAAAAGCAACAAGTAGCTACGGCCTTGGCTGACGGATGCGGCAAAGCCGCTGCTTATGAAACCGGTACAAATACTGGCAAACGGACAGGAACCCCCAAAGTAGCTGACACAGGCTCTCAGGACCGAAGGACAGGCAGAGTTCCAATGACAGACCAGTGGACACCAAGGAACAGGATACGGGATCAGGAACAGACGAAGCCACTGGACTTCGGGACAGGAATGCTTCAAGGCAAGACACTGGATCAGACACAGGATCAGACACAGGCCTCCTGGACAGGAATGCTTCAAGGCAGGAAGCAGCTAGACAGAAGCTATCACCGGCGTCTGTGTAATGCACTGAGACAGAATATAACAAAGATTTCTTCCGATCACAGCAGGGACCCTGATTAATTATGTCGTGCAGCTGCCCTGTTGCACGACTCCAAACTGACAAGTGCAATTAACAGACAGGTGAGGCTAAACACATGGAAACAGGCTGCAATTACACAGACTCCCCACCGGTGGCCAACAAGAGTCTTTCTAAACCAGAGCAAAGGAAATCCTGGCCTGCAAGAGAACTATAACATAAAATACATGAATAGGAATGAACCACTGCTTGCAGTTCATAACAGTACCCTCTCCTTAAGGGTGACTCCAAATACCCCATGACACCCATGGGGAACAGAAACAGAAGTATAACATAAAATACATAACCAAAATGCAAAACAGGAATGAGCCACTGCCGTGGCTCATAACAATCGTATTGACTGCCGTTTGTCTTCTATCACGAGTATACTATTACATTCAATAAAACCTACTGGTTTGGAGTCAACGTATGCACTAACCTCCTTGCTCACATCCGCTATGCATCTAACAACTTGTAGATATCTGCCAATAATATTGTTTGGTGATCATTAGATCACCAAAAAATATTATTGGGTCACACCGTTTGATAGAAAACATTTTTATTTTATTTTTGTGGTAGTGGTACTTCACTGCCGGGCTCGTCAGCTGCAGTTTTTAAGTATATGCGGATGAAGTGGTAAAAATTACTCACAGACTAATATTTAATATATATATTTATCTTTATATGGGACCTCCGGAAAATACAACATAAAAACAAGTGTAATGCCGGTTATAAAAAACAAAACAAAAACTTCTTATTCTACAAAATACTAAATCAGCCTCAGCTGTCAATTAATCGCATGATTAAAGTCATGCAAATATTTATCTCCAGGCAAAACTAGAGCCATCAGCTGTAAACTACAAAGACAGAAAAAAAAACGACAGGGATTTAATCGAAGCGATATAACTATTAAAACAACTACATAAATTTATATAAAAACTGATTTCAATTAACATGGATATGTACATATTAAAAATACATAATTTTAAGTCAAAAGAATATGTATGGCACTGCTAAATAGATAGAATCTATATAGCAAGTATATAGAATAAATTAAGCTAATGAAATATAGATAAACCTAAGTATAAAGATAAAAGCAAAAGAACACAACGCAAAAACAACTTATATTATTGAACACTAAAAAAAATATTTGTGGATGCAATATTAAATTCACCTATTAGATGATAAGTTATAAATGCTATTGTGGTTCCGGGTGTTATGGACACCTTTGCTACTTCAAAGTCTTTGGCTGTTGTGAGGGCTTTGAAGGTGTACATAAATAGGACAGCTCATCACAGGAAATCGGACTGCTGTTCGTTCTGTGGCACTGGTATTCCGGTGGAGGGATTTCACAGCTAGTCGAGATTCTGGCGTTGGCACTGTGACCGGTATTTTAACCGCATTCCAATTTTATATATATATATATAGATGTGTGTGTGTGTGTGTGTGTGTGTGTGTGTGTGTGTGTGTGTATGTGTGTGTATGTGTGTGTATGTGTGTGTATAGATAGATAGATAGATAGATAGATAGATAGATAGATAGACATATATATATTCACGTTTTCCATGTCACTCAGCAGGTGCAGTATATCACCGACTGTCACATTTTAAAAATCTACAGGTGACCTGCAAAACATAGACCGTGTGGTGTCCTGAGGACTGAGTTTGAGAACCTGTGTGTGTGATGTGCGGTTGGCACTTTTCGTGTTTTGTGTTTTGGTTTTGGTTCTAATTCCATTTTCATGTTATGGTTTTGGCTTGGTTTTGCAAAAACCACCCTTTCGTGTTTTGGTTTTGGATCTGGATGATTTTTTTTGGGGAAAACACATAAAAACAGCTAAAATCACAGAATTTGGGGGTAATTTTGCCCCTACAGTATTATTAACCTCAATAACAATCATTTCCACTCATTTCCAGTCTATTCTGAACACCTCACACCTCACAATATTGTTTTAAGGCCTAAAAGTTGCACCGAGGTGGCTGTATGACTAAGCTAAGTGACACAAGTGTGCGCCACAAACACCTGGCCCATCTAGGAGTGGCACTGCAGTTAGACAGGATGGCACTATTCAAAAACTAGTCCCCAAACAGCACATAATGCAAAGAAGAAAAAGAATGCAATGAGGTAGTTGTATGACTAAGCCAAGCGACACAAGCAATTAGGCCCATCTAGGCGTGGCACTGCAATGGCAGACAGAAGGGCAGATATAAAAAAAAAGGCCCCAAACAGCACATGAAGCAAAGAAGAAAAAGAGGTGCAATTAGGTAGCTGTAAGGCCAAACTAAGTGACACAAGTGTGCAGCACAAACACCTGGCCCATCTAGGAGTGGCACTGCAGTTACAGACAGGATGGCACTTAAAAAAAACTAGTCCCCAAACAGCACATGATGCAAAGAAGAAAAAGAGGTGCACGATGAAATTGTCCTTAGCCCCCCCCCCACCCTTATGTTGTATAAACAGGACATGCACACTTTAACAAACTAATTATTTCAGCGACAGGGTCTGCCACCCGACTGTGGCTGAAATGACTGGTTTGTTTGGGCCCCCACAAAAAAAGAAGCAATCAATCTCTCCTTGCACAAACTGGCTCTACAGAGGCACACTGAGTATTAATTCGTCCCCACTGGAATCCACCATCACAGGTTCCTGTGTACGTTCTGGAGGCAATTGCTGGTAAAGGTCTTCCTGGAAGACTTTATAATTCATTTTGATGAACATCATCTTCTCCACATTTTCTGGAAGTAACCTCGTACACCGATTGCTGACAAGGTTACCGGCTGCACTAAACACTCTTTCGGAGTACACGCTGGAGGGGGGGGCAACTTAGGTAAAATAAAGCCAGTTTGTGCAAGGGCCTCCAAATTGCCTCTTTTTCCTGCCAGTATACGTACGGACTGTCTGACATGCCTACTTGGATGCTGTCACTCATATAATCCTCCACCATTCTTTCAATGGTGACAGAATCATATGCAGTGACAGTAGATGACATGTCAGTAATCGTTGGCAGGTCCTTCAGTCTGGACCAGATGTCAGCACTCGCTCCAGACTGCCCTGCATCACCGCCAGTGGGTTGGCTCGAAATTCTTAGCCTTTTCCTCGCAGCCCCAGTTGCGGGAGAATGTGAAGGAGGAGCTGTTGACGGGTCACGTTCCGCTTGTGTTGACAAGTGTCTCACCAGCAGGTCTTTGAACATCTGCAGACTTGTGTCTGCCAGAAAGAGAGATACAACGTAGGTTTTAAATCTAGGATCGAGCACGGTGGCCAAAATGTAGTGCTCTGATTTCAACAGATTAACCACCCTTGAATCCTGGCAAAGCGAATGAAGGGCTCCATCCACAAGTCCCACATACTTTGCGGAATCGCTCCGTCTTAGCTCCTCCTTTAAGTTATCCAGTTGCTTCTGCAAAAGCCTGATGAGGGGAATGATCTGACTCAAGCTGGCAGTGTCTGAACTGACTTCACGTGTGGCAAGTTTGAAGGGTTGGAGAACCTTGCAAAAGACGGAAATCATTCTCCACTGTGCTTAAGTGTGGTGCATTACCCCTCCTTTGCCTATATCGTAGGTGGATGTATAGGCTTGAATGGCCTTTTGCTGCTCCTCCATCCTCTGAAGCATATAGAGTGTTGAATTCCACCTCGTTACCACCTCTTGCTTCAGTTGATGGCAGGACAGGTTCAGGAGTGTTTGCTGGTGCTCCAGTCTTCGGCACGCAGTGGAAGAATGGCGAAAGTGGCCCGCAATTTTTCGGGCCACCAACAGCATCTCCTGCACACCACTCATTTTTAAAAAAAATTCTGCACCACCAAATTAATTGTCAGTGCAAAACATGGGACGTGCTGGAATTTGCCCAGTTGTAATGCACGCACAATATTGGTGGCGTTGTCCGATATCACAAATCCCCAGGAGAGCCCAATTGGGGTAAGCCATTCTCCGATGATGTTCCTTAGTTTCCATAAGAGGTTGTCAGCTGTGTGCCTCTTATGGAAAGCGGTGATACATAGCGTAGCCTGCCTAGGAACGAGTTGGCATTTGCAAGATGCTGCTACAGGTGTCACTGCGGTAGGTCATACATCTACCCAGTGGGCTGTTACAGTCATATAGTCCTTAGTCTGCCCTGTTCCACTTGTCCACATGTCCGAGGTTAAGTGGACACTGGATACAACCGCATTTTTTAGGACAATGGTGACTCTTTCTGAAGTCTGTGTACATTCTCTGTATTGACTGCATAGAGAAGTGGAACCTAGATGGGAATTGATACTGGGGTCACAGTAACTCAAACAAATTTTTAAGTGACTCTGAACTAATGGTGGATACTGGTCGCACCTCTAACACCAACATAGCTGTCAAGGCCTCAATTATCTTCTTTGCAAAAGGATGACTGCTGTCATATTTAATCTTCCTCACAAAGGACTGTTGGACAGTCAATTGCTTACTGGAAGTAGTACAAGTGGTCTTCCGACTTCCCCTCTGGGATGACGATCGACTCCCAGTAGCAACAACAGCAGCGGCAGCAACAGCAGGCGTACCACTCAAGGATCCTATGGAGGAATCCCAGTTAGGAGAGGACTCCTCAGTCTTGACAGTGACATGGCCTGCAGGACTACGGACGTTCCTGACTGAGGAGTTGGTGGTGTGTCTTGCAGGAGCTTGGGTACAGGTGGAATAAGGGATTTAGGTGTCAGTGGACTGCTTACGCTCTTACCCAAAGTTTCTGAACTTGACAGTGACTTCTGATGAATGCGCAGCAGGTGACGTATAAGGGAGGATGTTCCTAGGTGGTTAACATCCTTACCATTACTTATTACAGATTGACAGAGTCAACAGATGGCTTGGCACCTGTTGTCCGGATTTGAGGAGAAATAATTCCACACCAAAGAGGTGGCTTTTTTGGTAGTTTGCCCAGGCATCACAATGGGCTTCTTCGTCCCAAGGACAACAGGTGTCTCCCCCGGTGCCTGACTTAAACAAACCACATCATCAATCCTCATCGTCAACTTCCTCCTCAGCGCCAGCAACACCCATATCCTCTTCCTTATGTACTTCAACAGTGACATCTTCAATTTGAATATCAGGAACTGGACTGTGGGTGCTCCTTCCAGCACTTGCAGGGGGCGTGCAAATGGTGGAAGGAGCCACCTCTTCCCGTCCAGTGTTGGGAAGGTCAGGCATCGCAACCGCCGACACAATTGGACTCTCCTTGGGGATTTGTGATACCATCTCAGAGCACACAGTTCTTTTCTGTGCTCTTTCCATCTTAATTCTTTTTAATTTTTCTAGCGGGATGATGAGGGCTTCCATCGTCATGTGAAGCTGAACCACTAGCCATGAACATAGGCCAGGGCCTCAGCCGTTCCTTGCCACTCCGTGTCGTAAATGGCATATTGGCAAGTTTACGTTTCTCCTCAGACCATTTAAATTTCTTTTTTTGGTTCTTTTTACTGAACTTTGGCTTTTTGGATTTTACACCCCCTCTACTATCACATTGGGCATCGGCCTTGGCAGACGACGTTGATGGTATTTCATCGTCTATGTCATGGCTAGTGGCAGCAGCTTCAGCACTAGGAGGAATTGGTCTTCTTGATCTTTCCCTATATTCTCAATATTTTTGTTCTCCATTATTTTTTGGGAGTTATAAGAGACAATGGGGTAAATTTACTAAGCTGGGAGATTTTTTAGAACTGGTGATGTTGCCCATAGCAACCAATCAGATTATATCTATTATCTGCTAGAAGCAGATAGATAAATGGTAAGTAGAATCTGATTGGTTGCCATGGGCAACATCACCAGTTCTAAAAATCTCTCACCTTAGTAAATTTACCCCAATATGTGTCACAGGAATGGCTGAAATTACTGTTGACACAGGACTCTACCAATGGTCTGATGCAGCCTAACAGGTTGTTATAATTGTTATACTGCAGCAGTGGATATATATAGCAGCAGCGTATATTGCCACTGGAATTACTGATGACACAGGACACACACTATCACTGGTCTGATGCAGCCCAACAGCTTTTTAATAATAATATAATTGTAATTTGTCATACTGCAGCAGTGGATATATATAGCAGCAGCGTATATCGTCACTGGAATTACTGATGACACAGGACACTGGATATATGGCAGCAGAGAACACCGTGACTGCCTGGAATGATGCGGCACAATACAGTGAGTGACTACACTGGACTGGTGTGCACAACACAGCCCCACTTTACAGCTACACTGGATATATGGCAGAAGAGATCACCAACACTGACTGCCTGGACTGATGCAGCACAATACACTGAGTGACTACACTGGACTGGTCTGCACAACACAGCACCACTTTACAGCTACACTGGCTATATGGACTGGACTGAGCAGCACAACACATGTCACCCCACCCCCGTGGTCGAATGGTATCAAGGCGAAAGATCCAGGATGCCTCCTTTTTAAGAAGCATTTTAGCACGATCTCCACCCCTTCTTGGAGGATCCACCCTGTCAATTATCATACATCTCAATGTTGCCAGCGAATGTCTGGCTTCAATAAAATGCCGGGCCACCGGTTTGTCAGAGGTACCGTCTGTGAGTGCCGACCTAATCGACAGTCGGTGATTTGCCATTCTCTCGCGGAATGGACGTATAGTCTTGCCGACATATACTAATGAACACGGACAGGTAAGAATATAAACCACGAAGTCTGACGTACAAGTCACCCTTTTTCGAATAGAAATTTTTTGACCTGTATGTGGGTGATGGAAGAATGTACCCACCATCATCCCCCTGCATGTCGTACAGTTGATCGTGCTAAAATGCTTCTTAAAAAGGAGGCATCCTGGATCTTTCGCCTTGATACCATTCGACCACGGGGACTTAATGATGCCATTCATTATGGCATATATTTGGGCTAAATTCTGGAATTTATTATTATTTTTTATTATTATTTTTGATTATTTTTTATTACACATTTTTTTCATTTTTCATTTTTATTTTTATTTTTCTGCGGTCTGTCCTCTCCTGTTGTAATAGTCTGTGGCTTTACTAACTTTTTATTTTACTTTTCAGCTTGGCTAATACTTGATAACCTTATCTTGAACATGGATACCTTGATCGTTTCAGAAATTTCAAGTACTTGATGAACTGATTGATCAGAGTAATTGGCTTATCTAATCTACTGGATCCCTATGGACATCTATCTAATTTTAGGTTTATATATTGGATTCAATTACAATAATTTTGTTAATATGTTTAACGTCTAAAGAATAGTTGTATAGATATATTCTTGATTGCCACAGCGTATATATGTGTGGTATGATTGATGGGGATACCGCTTTAAGATCCTTCACTAAACTGTACAAGTGTTGTATGCCGTATTCACTTCCGTGACCTGGGACCGGATGTGCGTGTCACGGACCGGAAGTTGCTTTGTTTAGCTGTCTTCCGGGGCACGTGACCGGATGTGCGGTTCACGGACCGGAAGTGACTCGGCCGTTGGAACGCACGCCGCTTTTTAATGGTTTAGATGGATTATATAGCCTAACTGGTCGGTTTTGATGATTACCTACTAGATACTTTGTACATACAGAGCCCATATGGTCGACTGTTTTTCTATTACATTTATTGCACTAGGAGTATTCTTAATGTTGAACATGAGTGGGTGTATCCCACCTTATTGGTGGGAGGGAACCAATATGGGTATAAATATCCGGACACTGCACCATGTTTTTATCTTGACAAAGGTCCTGGACAGGACCGAAACGTCGATGTAGCTGTTTGACTTCTTGTTCTGAAATAAAGGATTTACTTTTTAACAAGTCTGGTGAGTGCTCTCTCTTCATATGGCTATTCTGGAACCATAACCTGATGGTTATCTTTCATCTTGAAATGCACCCCAGCATGAATATGGACTATGTGAGTGTGGACCCTATGGATTTGATATATATATATATATATATTTCTCTATCGTCCTAGTGGATGCTGGGGTTCCTGAAAGGACCATGGGGAATAGCGGCTCCGCAGGAGACAGGGCACAAAAAGTAAAGCTTTAGGATCAGGTGGTGTGCACTGGCTCCTCCCCCTATGACCCTCCTCCAAGCCAGTTAGATTTTGTGCCCGGCCGAGAAGGGTGCAATCTAGGTGGCTCTCCTAAAGAGCTGCTTAGGAAAGTTTAGCTTAGGTTTTTTATTTTACAGTGAGTCCTGCTGGCAACAGGATCACTGCAACGAGGGACTTAGGGGAGAAGAAGTGAACTCACCTGCGTGCAGGATGGATTGGCTTCTTGGCTACTGGACATCAGCTCCAGAGGGACGATCACAGGTACAGCCTGGATGGTCACCGGAGCCTTGCCGCCGGCCCCCTTGCAGATGCTGAAGTAAGAAGAGGTCCAGAATCGGCGGCAGAAGACTCCTCAGTCTTCTAAAGGTAGCGCACAGCACTGCAGCTGTGCGCCATTTTCCTCTCAGCACACTTCACACGGCAGTCACTGAGGGTGCAGGGCGCTGGGAGGGGGGCGCCCTGGGAGGCAAATGAATACCTATTTTGGCTAAAAATACCTCACATATAGCCTCCGGAGGCTATATGGAGATATTTAACCCCTGCCAGAATCCGTTAAGAGCGGGAGACGAGGCCGCCGAAAAAGGGGCGGGGCCTATCTCCTCAGCACACAGCGCCATTTTCCCTCACAGAAAGGCTGGAGGGAAGGCTCCCAGGCTCTCCCCTGCACTGCACTACAGAAACAGGGTTAAAACAGAGAGGGGGGGGCACTAATTTGGCGATATGCTTATATATATAAAAAAGATGCTATAAGGGAAAACACTTATATAAGGTTGTCCCTATATAATTATAGCGTTTTTGGTGTGTGCTGGCAAACTCTCCCTCTGTCTCTCCAAAGGGCTAGTGGGTCCTGTCCTCTATCAGAGCATTCCCTGTGTGTGTGCTGTGTGTCGGTACGTGTGTGTCGACAGGTAGGAGGACGATGTTGGTGAGGAGGCGGAGCAATTGCCTGTAATGGTGATGTCACTCTCTAGGGAGTCGACACCGGAATGGATGGCTTATTTAGGAAATTACGTGATAATGTCAACACGCTGCAAGGTCGGTTGACGACATGAGACGGCCGACAAACAATTAGTACGGTCCAGACGTCTCAAAAACACCGTCAAGGGTTTTAAAACGCCCGTTTACTTTAGTCGGTCGACACAGACACAGACAGGGACACTGAATCCAGTGTCGACGGTGAATAAACAAACGTATTCCTTATTAGGGCCACACGTTAAAGGCAATGAAGGAGGTGTTACGTATTTCTGATACTACAAGTACCACAAAAGAGGGTATTATGTGGGATGTGAAAAAACTACCATAGTTTTTCCTGAATCAGATAAATTAAATAAAGTGTGTGATGATGCGTGGGTTCCCCCCGATAGAAAATTATGGGCGGTATACCCTTTCCCGCCAGAAGTTAGGGCGCGTTGGGAAACACCCCTTAAGGTGGATAAGGCGCTCACACGCTTATCAAAACAAGTGGCGGTACCGTCTATAGATAGGGCCGTCCTCAAGGACCAGCTGACAAGGCTGGAAAATATAATAAAAAGTATATACACACATACTGGTGTTATACTGCGGCCAGCGATCGCCTCAGCCTGGATGTGCAGAGCTAGGGTGGCTTGGTCGGATTCCCTGACTAAAAATATTGATACCCTTGACAGGGACAGTATTTTATTGACTATAGAGCATTTCTATATATGCGAGATGCACAGAGGGATATTTGCACTCTGGCATCATGAATAAACGCGATGTCCATAACTGCCAGAAGATGTTATGGACACGACAGTGGTCAGGTGATGCAGATTCCAAACGGCACAGTATGGCCGTATAAAGGAAGAGGACTTGTTTGGGGTCGGTCCATCGGACCTGGTGGTCACGGCAACTGCTGGAAAATCCACCGTTTTTTACCCTAAGTCACATCTCTGCAGAAAAAGACACCGTCTTTTCAGCCTCAGTCCTCTCGTCCCTATAAGATCATATCTGCCCAGGGATAGAGGAAAGGGAAGAAGACTGCAACAGGCAGCCTATTCCCAGGAACAGAAGCGTTCCACCGCGTCTGACAAGTTCTCAGCATGGCGCTGAGACCGTACAGGACCCCTGGATCCTACAAGTAGTATCCCGGGGGTACAGATGGGAATGTCGAGACGTTTCCCCTTCGCAGGCTCCTGAAGTCTGCTTTACCAAGTCTCCCTCCGACAAGGAGGTAGTATGGGAAAAAATTCACAAGCTGTGTTCCCAGCAGGTGACAATTAAATTACCCCTCCTACTACAGAAAAGGGGTATTATTCCACACTATATTGTGGTACTGAAGCCAGAAGGCTAGGTGAGACTTATTCTAAAAAATTTTTTTTGAACACTTACAAAGGTTCAAATTAAGATGAAGTCACTCAGAGCAGTGATAACGAACCAGGAAGAAGGGGACTATATAGTGTCCCGGGACATCAGGGATGCTTACCTCTATGTCCCAAATTTGCCCTTCTCACTAAGGGTACCTCAGGTTCGTGGTGCAGAACTGTCACTATCAGTTTCAGACGCTGCCGTTTGGATTGTCCACGGCACCCCGGGGTCTTTACCAAGGTAATGGCCGAATTGATGATTCTTCTTCGAAGAAAAGGCGTCTTAATTATCCCTTACTTGGACGATCTCCTGATAGGGGCATAGTCCAGGGAACAGTTGGAGGTCGGAGTAGCACTATCTCGGATACTGCTACAATCAGCACGGGTGGATTCTAAATATTCCAAAATCGCAGCTGATCCCGACGACACGTCTGCTGTGCCTAGGGATGATTCTGGACACAGTCCAGAAAAAGGTGTTTCTCCCGGAAGAGAAAGCCAGGGAGTTATCCGAGCAAGTCAGGAACCTCCTAAAAACAGTGCATCATTGCACAAGGGTCCTGGTAAAAATGGTGGCTTCCTACGAAGCAATTCCATTCGGCAGATTTCACGTAAGAACTTTTCAGTGGGATCTGCTGGACAAATGGTCCGGATCGCATCTTCAGATGCATCAGCGGATAACCCAATATCCAAGGACAAGGGTGTCTCTCCTGTGGTGGTTATAGAGTGCTCATCTTCTAGAGGGCCGCAGATTCGGCATTCAGGATTGGATGCTGGTAACCACGGAGCCCAGCCTGAGAGGCTGGGGAGCAGTCACACAAGGGAAAAATTTCCAGGGAGTGTGATCAAGTATGGAGACTTTTCTCCACATAAATATACTGGAGCTAAGGGTAAATTTATAATGCTCTAAGCTTAGCAAGACCTCTGCTTCAAGGTCAGCCGGTATTGATCCAGTGGGAAAAACATCACGGCAGTCGCCCACGTAAACAGACAGGGCGACACAAGAAGCAGGAGGGCAATGGCAGAAACTGCAAGGACTTTTCGCTGGGCGGAAAATCATGTGATAACACTGTCAGCAGTTTTTCATCCCGGGAATGGAAACTGGGAAGCAGACTTCCTCAGCACGACCTCCACCCGGGAGAGTGGAAACTTCATTGAGAAGTTTTTTCCACATGATTGTAAACCGTTGGGAAATACCAAAGGTGGACATGATGGCGTCCCGTCTGAACAAAAAACGGGACAGGTATTGCGCCAGGTCAAGGGACCCTCAGGCAATAGATGTGGACGTTCTGGTAACACCGTGGGTGTACCAGTCGGTGTATGTGTTCCCTCCTCTGCTTCTCATACCTAAGGTGCTGAGAATTATAAGACGTAGAGGAGTAAGAACTATACTCATGGCTCCGGATTGGCCAAGAAGGACTTGGTACCCGGAACTTCAAGAGATGCTTACAGAGGTCTTATGGCCTCTGCCGCTAAGAAGGGACTTGCTTCAGCAAGTACCATGTCTGTTCCAAGACTTACCGCAGCTGCGTTTGTCGGCATGGCGATGGAAAGCCGGATCCTAAGGGAAAAAAGGCATTCCGGAAGAGGTCATTCCTACCCTGGTCAAAGCCAGAAAGGAGGTGACCGCACAACATTATCACCACGTGTGGCGAAAATTTGTTGCGTGGTGTGAGGCCAGGAAGGCCCCACAAAGAAATTTCAACTCGGTCGTTTCCTGCATTTCCTGCAAACAGGAGTGTCTATGGGCCTCAAATTGGGGTCCATTAAGGTTCAAATTCGGCCCTGTAAATTTTCTTCCAGAAAGAATTGGCTTCAGTTCCTGAAGTCCAGAAGTTTGTCAAGGGAGTATTGCATATACAAACCCCTTTTTTGTGCCTCCAGTGGCACTGTGGGATCTCAACGTAGTTCTGGGATTTCTCAAATCACATTGGTTTAAAACCAGTCAAATATGTGGATTTGCAGCATCTCACATAAAAAGTGACCATGCTCTTGGCCCTGGCCTGGACCAGGCGAGTGTCAAATTGGTGGTTTTTTCTCAAAAAAAGCCCATATCTGTTTGTCCATTCGGACAGGGCAGAGCTGCGGACTCGTCCCCAGTTCTCTCCCTAAGGTGGTGTCAGTGTTTCACCTGAACCAGCTTATTGTGGTGCCTTGCACCTACTAGGGACTTGGAGGACTCCAAGTTGCTAGAAGTTGTCAGGGCCCTGAAAATATATTCCAGGACAGCTGGAGTCAGAAAATCTGACTCGCTGTTTATACTGTATGCACCCAACAAGTTGGGTGCGCCTGCTTCTAAGCAGTCGATTGCTCGTTGGATTTGTAACACAATTCAACTTGCACATTCTGAGGCAGGCCTGCCACAGTCTAAATCGGTTAAGGCCCATTCCACAAGGAAGGTGGGCTCATCTTGGGCGGCTGCCCGAGAGGTCTCGGCATTACAACTCTGCCGAGCAGCTACGTGGTCAGGGGAGAACACGTTTGTAAAATTCTACAAATTTGATATCCTGGCAAAAGAGGACCTGGAGTTCTCTCATTCGGTGCTGCAGAGTCATCCGCACTCTCCCGCCCGTTTGGGAGCTTTGGTATAATCCCCATGGTCCTTTCAGGAACCCCAGCATCCACTAGGACGATAGAGAAAATAAGAATTTACTTACCGATAATTCTATTTCTCGGAGTCCGTAGTGGATGCTGGGCGCCCATCCCAAGTGCGGATTATCTGCAATACTTGTACATAGTTACAAAAATCGGGTTATTATTGTTGTGAGCCATCTTTTCAGAGGCTCCGCTGTTATCATACTGTTAACTGGGTTTAGATCACAAGTTGTACGGTGTGATTGGTGTGGCTGGTATGAGTCTTACCCGGGATTCAAAATTCCTCCCTTATTGTGTACGCTCGTCCGGGCACAGTACCTAACTGGCTTGGAGGAGGGTCATAGGGGGAGGAGCCAGTGCACACCACCTGATCCTAAAGCTTTACTTTTTGTGCCCTGTCTCCTGCGGAGCCGCTATTCCCCATGGTCCTTTCAGGAACCCCAGCATCCACTACGGACTCCGAGAAATAGAATTATCGGTAAGTAAATTCTTATTATCTCTTAGACATGAGCAGGTTCGGTTCTCTGAGAACCAAACCTCCCGAACTTCACCTCTCGAGCCCGGCTCAGGACTTCCCTCCGGACTCGGAAACCAGAACGAGGCAAAACATCATCATCATCCCACTGTCAGATTCTCACAGGTTTTGGATTCCACATAAGTGTCGCCGCCATTTTCACTCCAGTCCTGGAAAGTGTAGCGAGGGGACGTGTCTCTCTCCTCACTGTCTGTCTGTGCGGGAAAATGGTGTGGTGACCTGCTATGTCTTGTATGTCATTACAGTGCTCTTTTGTGCTGCTCAGTCCAGTGTAGTGTCTTGTGCTGCATCAGTCCAGTCACAGTGGAGGTGTCCTCTGCTGCCATATGTCCAGTGCTGCTGTATAAGTCTAGTCCAGTTGTGCTGTGTTGTACTTCATCAATCCAGTGGTGCTATCTTGTGCTGCATCAGTCCAGTCACAGTGGTGGTGTCCTCTGCTGCCATATGTCCAGTGCTGCTGTATAAGTCCAGTCCATTGCAGTGATGCTGTGTTGTCTGGCATCAGTCCAGTGGTGGTGTCCCTGTGCTGCCATAAGTCCAGTGGTACTGCTGTATAAGTCCAGTGGTACTGCCGTATAAGTCCAGTGGTATTACTGCTATATATGTCCAGTGATACTGCTGTATAAGTCCAGTGGTACTGACGTATAAGTCCAGTGGTATTACTGCCATATAAGTCCAGTGGTACTACTGTATAAGTCCAGTCCAGTGGTGTTACTGCCGTATAAGTCCAGTGGTGTTACTGCCGTATAAGTCCAGTGGCGCTGCCGTATAAGTCCAGTGGTGCTGCCGTATAAGTCCAGTGGCGCTGCCGTATAAGTCTAGTGGCGCTGCCGTATAAGTCCAGTCCAGTGGTGCAGCCGTATAAGTTCAGGGGTACTGCCGTATAAGTCCAGTGGTGCTGTCCTGTGCTGTAAATTATTTACTCCAAATAAAGGGGTTATTAACATTTAATCCAAATAATTTTTACAGGGTTTGCCCTGAGTGGTTTAGGGATACGCTCTTCTGTGCTGCATATTGTTATATATCTCCATCCAAATAAAAGGGTTATTATTATCCAAATTATTTTTACAGGCTTTTCCCTGTATGTGTGGTTTAGGGGTACACTCTCCTGTGCCACCAATATTATGCATGTATTACATCTGGTCAAATTCCAGAAAGTCCCATGTTTTGCACATACAATTAATTTGGTGGTGCAGAATTTTTTGAGAAAAGACAGGGGCGTGCAGGAGATGCTGTCGGTGGCTCGAAAAATTGCGGACCATTTTCGACATTGAGCCACTGCATGCTACTCCTAGATGGGCCAGGTATTTATGCTGCACACTTGTGTCACTTAGCTTAGCCATCCAGCGACCTTGGTGCACCTCTTTTTTTTCTTTGCATCATGTGCTGTTTGGGACCTAGGTTTTGAAAAGTGCCATCCTGTCTGACACTGCAGTGCCACTCCTAGATAGGCCAGATGTTTGGGCCACACACTTGCGTCACTTAGCTTAGTCATACAGCAACCTCATTGCACCTCTTTTTCTTCTTTGCATGATGTGCTGTTTGGGGCCTCATTTTTTTTAAGTGCCATACTGTTTGCCACTGCAGTGCCACTCCTAGATGGGCCAGGTTTTTGTGCCGCTTAGCAAAGTCATCCAGCTACCTCTGTGCAACCTTTTGGCCTAAAAACAATATTGTGAGGTGTTCAGAATAGACTGGAAATGAGAGGAAATTAATGCTAGGGAGGTTAATAATACCGTAGGATCAAAATTACCCCCAAATTCTGTGATTTTAGCTGTTCCTGTGTTGTTGTTTTTTAAATCATCCAGATCCAAAACCCGAAAGGGTGGTTTTGGCAAAACCAATCCAGATCCAAAACACGAGCGAAGGTCCAGATCCAAAACACGAGCGAGGGTCCAGATCCAAAACCAACACATGAAAACTGCCTGCTGCACATCTCTCTCTCTCTCGTAGATATAGTATAGTATAGTAGAGTACTACAGTCATATGATTATTTCTGTGAGTACAGGAAAAATGACTGACAGTCACAGTACCATTGGAGTGTCACCAACCCAAAGAGTGTAAAATAGGCTCAGCACTTTGTTGTGAAAGAAACTCAGCAGGTAAGGGGTTAAGGGGATAAAAATGATAGAATATACTTTTAAACTACATGTTAGACAGACTATACGTCTCCTTTTGGATGACATACAATATTTGTATTCAATATTATACTGTAATTTAAAATTTTAGACATTTAACTTACGCAGAGATATATTGAAAAATCCAAGGGATGTCAACCTGCCCAGGTGCTCCTGCAGCATGTGGTCTGATTCTGTAGCTATCGCACTAGCCCATAGGAGGAGATTTGTAAACACACAATGGATTAAGCCAAACCTATGAAAGATAATAATAATAATAATAATAACAATAATAACAACAACAACAACTAATAATAATTCAAAACTAAAAAAAATATATATATACGTTATGGTAAGAAGTTACCGTTGATAATGGTATTTCTCCAATGTCCACAGGTTCCACAGGATAACAATGGGATATGATGGAGCTATAGCAGATTGGCACCAAACGATCACAAGCTTTCAGTCCTCCCAGGATGCAACAGGCCTGTCCATATATCCCCGCCCACTGGCTCAGGCAAATCAGTTGGATTCCAAAGCAATTAGGCAGGAGCATCATGTACAGCCCTAATCAGGCGAGAAGAACACACATGCACACCCTTCCGTACAAAAAGGAAGAGGTTTAGTGAGTAGAAAGATCCTCAAATCAGGTGCGTCAGGGTGGGAACCCTGTGGAACCTGTGGACATAGAAGAAATACCGTTATCAACGGTAAGTTCTTACCATAATGTATATTTCTCCGGCTGGGTCCACAGGTTATCCACAGGATAACAATGGGATTTCCCAAAGCAATTTAGTGGTGGGGACGCTCCTGATTGGACAGGAGAACCTTACGCCCGAATTCAGTGTCCTGAGAGGCAAAAGTATCTAAGGCATAATGTCTAATGAATGTGTTAATGGATGACCATGTGGCTGCCTTACATATCTGTTCTGCTGAAGCACCATGTTGTGCTGCCCATGAAGGACCTACCTTACGTGTAGAGAGAGCAGAGACATTAGCTGGGGAGATCAGCTCGAGAATATGCTTCTGAAATCGTCATTCGAAGCCATCTTGCTAGCGTCTGTTTAGTAGCAGGCCATCCTCTCTTATGAAATCTGTAGAGAATGAAGAGAGAGAGAATCTGTCTTTCTGATGGCACTGGTGTGATCCACGTAGATCCTTAATGCCTGGACTACGTCCAGTGATGCTTCTTCCGCAGAAAGTCCCGATACCTGAAAAGCCGGGACTACAATTTCTTCATTAAGGTGGAATTTAGATACCACCTTCAGAAGATACCTAGACCTAGTTCTGAGAGCTGCTTTATCTGGATAAAAAAAAAAATCAGAAAAGGAGAACGACAAGACAGCGCTCCTAAATCTGACACTCTTCTAGCTGATGCCATAGTCAGTAGAAAGAGATCTTTAGTTGTCAACCATTTAAGATCCACTTTATTAAGTGGTTAAGATGGAGCAACTTGAAGAGCTTTGAAAACTAAACTTAATACCCAAGGCACTGTAGGAGGAACAAAAGGCGGTTGAATGCGTAGCATTCCCTGGAAAAAAGTACGCACATCCTGTAAATTGGCAATTTTCTTTTGGAACCATACAGTTAATGCTGATACTTGCACGCTCAAGGAAGCCACCTTCAAACCCTTATCCATTCCTGCTTAAAGGAATTCTAAGACCCTAGAAACTTGGAAAGATTTTGGGTCTATATTTCTTTCATTGCACCAATGAATATAGGCATGCCATATTCAGTGATAAATGCGAGCTGAGGAGGGGTTCCTTGCTCTGAGCATAGTTTGAATTTACCTGTTGTGAGAATCCTCTTGACTTCAGGATAGAAGTTTCAAGAGCCATGCCGTCAATGACAGTCGATCCAGATGCCTGTGATAACAAGGACCCTGCATCAGTAGATCTGGACGTTGAGGGAGCAGAATTGGCGCATCCATCGACATTCTCTGCAGATCTATGTACCAATGCCTTCTGGGCCAAGCTGGAGCTATTGGAATCACGGCACCCTTTGCTTGTTTTATTTTCCTCACTACCCTGGGTAGCAGGATGATCGGAGGAAACAGATATGCCAGATGAAAGTCCCATTTCACTGACAAGGCGTCCACAAAGATCGCTCCGGGATCCTTTGTACTTGACACGTATGCTGGCACTTTGTTGTTCAGACGGGACGTCATGAGATCTATTCTGGCAAACCTCACTTGTCTACCAGAGTCTGAAATACTTCCGGATGTACTGCCCATTCGCTTGCTTGAATGGTGTGTCGACTGAGAAAGTCTGCATCCCAGTTTAGGACTCCTGGAACGAACACTGCAGACAATGTTGGAAGATGGAGTTCTGCCCACTTTAGTATGTGACTTACGTCCTTCATTGCTTTTTGGCTGCGAGTTCCTCCCTGATGGTTGAGGTACGCTACTGCCGTTGCATTGTCCGAGCGGATCTGGACTGGTTTTCCTTGCAGAGTGTCCTTTGCCTGAATCAGTGCCATGTATATGGCCCGAAGTTCCAACAGATTTAATGGCAGGAAACTTTTTTCTTTGGTCCATTGTCCCTGGAACCATAATTTTACGGACATTGCTTCCCAGCCCTCAAGACTGGCATCTGTTGTCAGGATCTCCCAATCTGATATCCAAAAGGGTCTCCCCTTGTCTAGATGGGATGTCTGTAGCCACCAGGCTAATGACTTTTTTACCTTTTCTGAAAGTACTATGGTCTGTTTCTTTATTGTCTGATGTACTCCATTCCATCTGGCCAGAAACAGATGCTTCAGAGGTCTTGAGTGGAATTGTGCATACTCCACCATGTTGAATGTTGACACCATCAAACCCATCCTTCGCATTACATAGTAACATAGTATCTAAGGTTGAAAAAAGACAATTGTCCATCGAGTTCAACCTATTTGTGGTCTCCTATGCATGATTATTTTGTAGAAAATTTTGACTTAAGTTGATGACTGCAGTTACGTTTTACCCCTCTTTTTTTATAATAACCATAGTGCGTGACTATGCCCCGTAACCCTAGATATCCTTATCCATTAGGAATTTATCTAACCCATTCTTAAAGGTGTTGACTGAGTCTGCCATTACAACTCCCTTAGGCAGGGAATTCCAAACAGGTATCGTCCTTACCGTAAAAAAGCCTTTACGCCGTATTGTGCGGAATCTCCTCTTCTCTAACCTGAGCGATTGTCCACGAGTTCCCTGTGTTGATCTAACCAAAAACAGGTCCTGCGCAAGATCTGTATAATGTCCCCTTATATATTTGTAAATGTTGATCATGTCCCCTCTTAATTTCCTCTTTTCCAGTGTTGCCTAGTCTTGCAAGCCTTTCCTCGTATTCCAGCATCTCCATACCCTTAATTAGTTTGGTCGCCCGCCTTTGAACCTTTTCTAGCTCCAGGATATCCTTTTTGTAGTAAGGTGCCCAGAATTGTACACAGTATTCAAGGTGTGGCCTCACAAGTGATTTATATTATTGGAGTATAATACTCTCGTCCCTAGCATCAATTCCCCGTTTTATGCATGCTAATATCTTATTAGCCTTCTTTGCTGCAGTCCTACTTTGGGTACTACTGCTTAGTTTGCTATCTATGAGGACACCTAAGTACTTTTCCAGTACAGAATCCCCTAATTTTACCCCATTTAGTAGGTAGGTGTTATTTTTGTTCTTGTTACCACATTGCATTACCTTACACTTGTCTGTATTGAAGCGCATTCTCCATTTCGCTGCCCAAGCTTCTAATTTAACTAAGTTGTTCTGAAGCGACTCAGCATCCCCCTCCGCATTTATAAGTTTACACAATTTGGTATCATCTGCAAAAATTAACACCATGCTCTCTAGACCTTCTGTTAGGTCGCTAATGAAAATATTGAACAATAGCGGTCCTAATACTGAGCCTTGCGGCACACCACTTAGCACTTCAGTCCAAGTTGAAAAAGAGCCATTAACCACAACGCGCTGCTCCCTATTATCTAACCAGTTTTTGACCCAAGTGCATATTGTGCTTCCTAGCCCTGATTCTTGTAGCTTGTAGATTATGCTGCTTTCACATCGCAAAACCTGCTTTTGAAACAGTTCTTTAAACGGTTCTTAAAACGGGTCTGAGCAGTTAAACCCCCTTCACATCACATGTTTTTAACCAGTATATTACCATTTCATTACTGTTTTGGTACCTTTCACACTGAACCCGTTTCACCCATACAAAACAGTGGTTGTCATTTTAAATGTTTATTTCCTGCTTCTGCCTGGTGAGATCACACATGGAGACAGCCTATCACCTTCTGGGGCTTGCAAATACCGTTTCAGACCCTTTCACACTGCACAATTAAACGGGTCTGAAACGGGTAGGACCCTGCTTTTTTACCGTTTCAAAATACCGGTATTTTGTAAACGGTAAATTGAAGGTGACCCTTTCACATCGCAGCTCGAACCGTTTAGGAAGCCAGTAAAAACGGCAAATTACCGGGTACAAGCTGCGGTGTGAAAGGCGTATAAGTCTCATGTGTGGTACAGTGTCAAATGCTTTGGCAAAATCTAAAAAGATTACATCCACCTCTTTACACTGATCTAGGTTTGCGCTTACTGTTTCATAAAAGCCAAGTAAATTGGTTTGACAGGATCTGTCCTTCATAAACTCATGTTGATTCCTTTTAATGACCTTATTGACTTCAAGGAACTTCTGAATACTATCTCTTAGAATACCTTCCAATACTTTCCCCACTATAGATGTAAGACTAACTGGTCTATAATTACCTGGTTCAGCTTTACTTCCCTTTTTTAATATAGGCACTACTTACGCTATACGCCAGTCTTTGGGAACCATACCTGATATTACTGAATCCTTAAAGATCAAAAATAGCGGTTTTGCAAGTTCACAGTGAAGCTCCATTAGAACCCTTGGGTGAATACCATCGGGACCTGGTGACTTATTAATCTTTAAATGTTTTAATCAGTCACAGACTACTTCCTCGCATAAATAAGTACCTATCAGTTGGATATTCTCATTATTGAGATTATGTGTTAGTCCCTGAATTGGGTCCTCTCTAGTAAATACTGTTGAAAAAAAACTCATTTAGTGTGTCCGCTATGTCATTATCATTTTTGCTTAAGACTCCCAACTTGTCTTTTAAAGGGCCTATACTCTCCTTCTTTAATCTCTTGCTATTAATGTATTTAAATAATTTTTTGGGATTCGCTTTGCTTTCCTTTGCTACTAGTTTTTCAGTTTCTACTTTAGCCGCTCTTATTTCCTTTTGCATATTTTGTTACATTCCTTATAGTGCTGAAATGACTCTGCTTCCCCGTCAGATTTGTATTTTTTAAATGCTTTCCTTTTCTTGCCCATAAGTTCCTTTATCTTTTTGTTAAACCACATCGGTTTATGATTTTTCTTCCTTTTTTTGCTGCTCGTAGGTTTAAATTTGAGTGTATTTTTAGCTAGCAGGAATTTTAGTACCTCCCATCTCTCCGTAGTATTTTTTCCTAAAAACAAACCTTCCCATTCAATATCCCTGAAAAATACCCTCATCTTTTCAAAATTCGCTTTGCTAAAGTTTAGAGTCCTAGTTGAGCCAGTATAGGGCCGTTTATGAAAACTGATATTGAATGTGACCATATTGTGGTTGCTGTTTCCTATGGGTTCCCCTACTATAATACCGGATACCAAATCCCCATTGTTTGTTAATACCAGGTCTAAGATTGCATTGTACCTAGTTGGTTCCTCAATTAGTTGAACTAAGTAGTTATCATTAAGTGTGTTTAAAAACATATTGCCCCTAGCAGTATCACATGAATCGTTTTTCCAGTTTATCTCTGGATAGTTAAAATCTCCCATCACTACTCCTACTCCTGCTGCTCTTTCAGTTTGCTTTAGTAACAATTCCTCATCAGATACGTTGATACCAGGCGTCCTATAGCATATACCCAATACTAACTTTTTTATTCCTTTTTCCCCGGATGCAATTTCTACCCATAATGTCTCGACAGTGTCTACAGTCCCCTTCTGAATATCTTCCCGTATATCAGGTTTTAAAAACGGCTTTACGTAAAGACACACCCCTCCACCCTTTTTATTTAGTCTGTCTCTTCTAAACAGTATATAGCCCTCTAGATTGACTGTCCAATCATGAGATTCGTCCCACCAAGTTTCAGTAATGCCTATAATATCATACTGTTTGCATGCTGCAAGTATTTCTAGTTTGCCCTTTTTACCAGTAATGCTTCTAGCATTTACATACATACAACTAAGATAAGTATTTTCCCTTGCGTTAGGGACATCTTTCACCTTATGTAGCAATGATGACCTGTAATCGTCATTGGTTAGTGCTTTGGTAAAATCTCTTTTTGTACCCATGTTAGTAACCTTACCGCCTGCTCTTACCCTCCCCCCAACTTCTCCCCCATTTCGTTTACTACCGCCATCCCCATTATTCTCACTGCATGACCCGTAGTTTCTAGCTAAACCCTCCCCCCATGCTCCCAGTTTAAAATCTCCTCCAACCTTCTAACCCTCCTTCCCCCCAGCACCGCTGCCCCCTCCTCAGTCAGGTGCAATCCGTCACGACAAAAGAGATGGCGCCTGACTGAGAAGTCCGCCCAGTGTTCCAGGAACACAAACCCCTCTTTCCTGCACCAATCCCCAAGACACACATTTACCTCCCTAATCTCCCTCTGCCTCCCTGGACTAGCGCGTGGCACGGGTAATATTTCGGAGAATATTACCTTAGATGTCCTTGCTTTAAGTTTCTTTCCTAAGTCCCTACAGTCTTTCTTAAGGACATCCCACCTTCCGGTAACTTTGTCATTGGTGCCAATGTGCACAAAGACCGCCACGTCTTTCCCAGCCCCTCCCAACAATCTATCTACCCGGTCCGCGATGTGCCATACCCGAGCACCCGGGAGACAACAGACTGTACGGCGATCACGGTCCCGGTAGCAGATTGCCCTATCTGCCTTCCTGATGATAGAATCCCCTACCACCACCATCTGACTAGGTACCTCACTATCTTTTATCCCAACTGCGCCAGAGGGACCGCTCCTCTGGATGCTAGAGGTAGCAGTCTCCTCCGGCACTGTCATTTCTTCACTATCATCCTCCGATTCCTCATCCAGTCGGGCAAATTTGTTCGGGTTTGATAGTTCGGAGATGTCGAGCCTCCCCCTCTTTTTCTTCCTTCTAACTGTGACCCAGCTGGCTACCTGATCATCATCCTCTTCTACCAGTGACCCCTCCCGCAACTCCTCCACCGTTCTGTCTAAACTTCGCTTGAGATTGTGAATCTCCCTCAGTCGCGTAACGGTTTGCTCTAGATCAGTTACCTGGGCTTCCAGGACAACCGTTCGTATACACCTCGTGCAGATGTAATCACACTGGGCCTGTAGCTCCAGGTGTGCATACATCTTGCACGACATGCACTGAGTGAGGTCCCCAATCACAGCCCCTCCCATATTGTTTGTAAGGTCTAACTCCCTGTTACTCTCAAAGAAAAGAAGCAAAAAGAAAAAGTAGAAAGACAAACAATCTCACTTATACAATAATTAAGCTGGCTTATACTTATCTATCTTTGTGCGGTTCTTGGTCCTTCACTTTTATGCAGCCGTAGTACTCTCTCCTGCGGCACCGATACTCCACTTAGCAGTTGCAGTTGTTTCAGCTCACTGCACCTCCTTTTCACTCGGCTTACAGCTACTGCTAAAAAATTTAAAAAATGCCCCACATCCACGCACAATCACAGCCCCTCTGCTACTCCAAGTAAGAGACCCTCTCACTCACTCACAAGGTCAGCCCCTTGCAGCCTCACCAGAAGTTTAATGGTACTGCAAATATGTGTGTTCCTGATTGTGTATTATAAAACTCACCTTTTTCTGTATTCTAACTCACCTTTTGCTGTTACCAACTCACACTTACAAATCCAAGCAGCACTTTAAAATAAAAGCCCTTACAATGAGCAAGCTCCAATGAGTCTAAACACTGATTATATAGGCTCAGTCAGCTGCTTTAGTCAGCCCCTCCTCCTCCTGATTACTCACACCTGATTTAACCCCCTCCCCCTGGCTTTCTCCTCACACTTTTTTCCCTCCAAAGAAAAAAAAACCCAGTACAGATACAAAAAAAAAAAAAAAAAAAAAACCAGTATAGATACAAACAATCAGATTCAGATTAACTTTCTCTCACAATATTACTATCTTTATATGGATAAACAGAGGATAATCAGAACTCACCTTTTGCTGCATGAATTTATATTGTTTGACTGTGTAACAACCCCTGAGTCCTTAACTGCACCTTGGATATCTTGTTCGAGGTAAAAATATTCTCTGCAGACTTGAATCCAATACAGCCCCCAAGTGAATCATCCATTGTGACGGAATAAGAGATGACTTTTCCCAATTTATGAGCCATCCGTGCTCCTGTAGACAAGCTATTGTCTGTTGGAGATGGCCCAGGAGCAATTCCTGGGATTGTGCCAGGATTAAAAGGTCGTCGAGGTATGGAAAAATTCTTATCCCCTGCTTGCGGAGATAAGCTGCCATAACCACCATAATTTTGGTAAATACTCTGGGGCCTGTGGCTAACCCAAAGGGTAAAGCCTGGAACTGAAAATGCTGCTGGAGGATGGCGAACCTGAGATAACACTGATGAGACAATGCTATAGGAACATGTAGGTAAGCATCCTGTATATCCAGGGATACCATATAATACCCTGGTTCCATGGCCAAAACTATGGAGTGTAACATCTCCATGTGGAACCGCAGTACCCAAATGTATTTGTTTAGCATTTTGAGATTGAGAATGGGCCGAAACGATCCATTTGGCTTCTGAACCAAAAACAGGTTGGAGTAAAACCCCTGTCCCCATTGTGCATGGGGCTACTGGAATAATTACTCCTGACTGAAGCAATTTCTGAACTGCTTCTTGCAGGGCTCTGGCCTTCGCCTTTACCCGAAATGGGCTGGTGCAGAAGAACCTTTGAGGAGGCTGCTTCTTGAAAGGAAAAAAGAACCCAGAGATACCGCTTCTTGCACCCAGGCATCTGTTGTAGACTGCTGCCATATCTATGCCAAATGAAAAAGTCGGTCCCCTACCCTGGTGTCCCCCAGACGGAGGCCTGCACCATCAGGCTGATGGCTTATCTTCTGGTTTGGAAGCTGGCCCTCTGGTGGCCCAATGCTTCTTTGCCTTACCAAACTTACTGTATTGGGGATGCTTCCGTTCACTTTTTCCTTTTGCTTTTCCTTGCAACCGAAATGGTCGAAAAACCGGACTCTTAAGCCTGGGACTATATGTGGCAGGAAACCTGACTTTCTTGTATTCTGCTTCTGATTCCAGAATATCTGTCAATTCCTTACCAAACAGAATATTCCCATCAAAAAGCAAAGATTCCAGAACCTTTATTGATTCTGAATCAGCTTTCCATGTACGTAACCAAACTGTTTTACGAACAGCTACTGTTAAGGCTGATGCTTTAGAAGCAATCGTACCCATATCTATTGCTGCTTCTTCCAAGAATACTGCAGCCTGTTTCATGTGAGCTATATCGGATTCTTGCTCCCTAGAAGGTGCTGAAAGCCCATCTTCCAGTACCTCAGCCCATTCAGCTACTGCTTTTGCCATCCAAGCTAAAGCCATAGCTGGCCTTATGACTGCCCCCGACAAAGAAAATTTAGTTTTCAAAAACCCATCCACTCTTCTGTCAGTGACATCATTTAATGACATTGACGGCAAAGGCAATATAGATTTTCGCACTAATCGAATGACATGCGTATCTACTTTAGGTGGCACTTCCTTTTTAAACAGTCCCCAGTTGGAAAAGGATCATTTGAATCCTATTTTCTGGGAATTCTGTATTTTTTATTTGGTGTAGCCCATGCTTCTTCCATGATTTCCGTCAGCTGATCTGATCCTGGAAACTCTATCTTAACTGTTTTGGGACGTTTAAAACACAGGTGCCTTAGTTTTTAACACCAGCTCTGCTGAATCTTCTTAGGACAGAATAGCCTTCATTGCTCTAATTAATTCAGCTACATTCATTGAGCTGATACCCTCTACCTGTTCTTCGTATGCTGAAGCAGAGTAGTTCGAGCTATCATCATCTGATGTATCATCCTGTGTAGCCTGTGAATTTGATGATTTATTTACACTTGGTTTATTAGCTTGTTTCATTGGAGAAGCTGTTGGGGATATACCGTAGGAAGGGAGCAGCATGTATTGGTTAATAGTGTACCCTACTCCTGGTATTGAAGCTGTAGGAATTACCCGTTCAGCTATACTGGAGGAGGTCTGTGCAAACATTGCCCAAGGTGGATCTACCTGACCCTGAACAGGGACCTGCCTTGTAATCTGCTGAAAACCAATAAAATGTGCACATAGACCATCCTGTACCAGATCCTGAGAGGATAATACAGTTTTGCAGCAAAAACATGATATGAGTGTTGGTGTTACTGTCAGTGTAACCTTGTCACTTTTGCAGCTCTAAGACATGATAAATAATCAGTACTTCCACATTGTACTACACAATTTGTGACTGTAATCACTTTACCCTTTAAAGTGATATCAATCTGACCCTACCCATGCACCAGCATTGAGGCCCAGGAGAAACCACTGACAAACATATATAAAGTCAGCAATCACACTAGCAGTCAGTCACATGTTATATATTAGTCATATGAGCATATTATCAACTACAAACATATTTCAAAATATGTAGGAGCACATATTACTGCATTCTGTTCTATACAGACCTTAACGTATTCAGACGCAATGCGAAGAAAACCACAGTAATGTACACAGACTCATATGCAATGGGCACTAAACTTAACTATTCATACTAACAAAAGTAGATAGAAATTTAGTGCTGTATAACTCGTACTCAGTAGAGTGGGATACAGGGAGTCTCACCTCACTTCCAAGATTGATCAATACGTTAGCAAACGCTGAGTGGATCCAGACGCTACTAGTGTACACTGTCGCTCCGGGAACTTTAGGTGAACCCAGACGCACTGTGCACACAGACTCTCCGGTCACACAGACGCCTGTACTGCGACCGGGTCTCTTTGCGGTAGCTTTTTAGTGCACACAGATGCAGCGGCCTATGCTGCGACCGAGCCTCGTGGTAGCATCTGAGATGGAAGTAAGGAAATCAGTTCATGGTGGGAGACCGATGGAAACTGGTCATGAACTGGGGGGAGGGGCGACCAGGAGAGTGTCTGACTCCCCACTGCCGACATCAACCCTAGGGATCGCAGCCTCATACTATTCCTGGTGCCTTATGAGCCCAAAGGCCTAGCGCTGGAGCACCTGTGGTGGCGGCGCGCCAGCTACTGTTTGGTAGTCTCCTCCAAAAACAGTGCGGCTGTGTCCGTATTCCCCTTCTAAGCGGAACTGATGCCTTACCTTCTCCTCGTGCTCCGGCCACAGCCTGGTCACGTCTGCTGAACCTGCTAGTATATCCGACACAGACGCCCGTCGAGACAGCACTTGTACCGCGGGTAAGCGTTGTTGTGAACCCGGCGGAGAGTTGTTGGAGCGACTCTTTCCAATATGCGAATAAGACGCTGTTAGGAAAGATCACTCAAAAACATAGTAAGACCATAAAAAATAAAATAAGAAAGCTTAGGGCTGCCAAAAACAGCAGCCCTCTGACCATGGTCCGGCTCCTGCCGCACCAAACAAAAAACTGATTTGCCTGAGCCAGTGGGCGGGGATATATGGACGGGCCCGTTGCATCCTGGGAGGGCTGAAAGCTTGTGATCATTTGGTGCCAATCCGCTATGACTCCATCATATCCCATTGTTATCCTGTGGATAACCTGTGGACCCAGCCGGAGATAAATCAACTGTGTAAATATAGAGATGTGCACCGGAAATTTTTCGGGTTTTGTGTTTTGGTTTTGGATTCGGTTCTGCAGCCGTGTTTTGGATTTGGACGCGTTTTGGCAAAACCTCCCTGAAAAATTTTTGTCGGATTCGGGTGTGTTTTGGATTCGGGTGTTTTTTTTTTCAAAAACCCCTCAAAAACAGCTTACATCATAGAATTTGGGGGTAATTTTGATCCTATAGTATTATTAACCTCAATAACCACAATTTCCACTCATTTCCAGTCTATTCTGAACACCTCACAATACTATTTTTAGTCCTAAAATTTGCACCGAGGTCACTGGATGACTAAGCAAAGCGACCCAAGAGGGCGGCACAAACACCTGGCCCATCTAGGAGTGGCACTGCAGTGTCAGACAGGATGGCACTTAAAAAATTGGCCCCAAACAGCACATGATGCAAAGAAAAGAGAAAAAGAGGTGCACTGTGGTCGTTGGACGGCTAAGCTAAGCGACACAAACACCTTAATATCACAGGAATTATTTGTTCTAATCAATGGTATTATTGGTCCAAATTACTGGAAGAAAATGACAAAATCACTGGAATTATTTGTTCTAATCAATGGTATTATTGGTCCAAATCACTGGAAGAAAATTACAAAATCACTGGAATTATTCATTCTAATCAATGGTATTATTGGTCCAAATCACTGGAAGAAAATGACAAAATCACTGGAATTATTCATTCTAATCAAGGGTATTATTGGTCCAAATCACTGGAAAAAATGACAAAATCACTGGAATTATTCGTAAACATTTGTAGAAAGTCGCTGCTTTCTGATTACAGAAATGCTCAGATATTCCTGCGAATCCACAATCCCTTCCCAGAGGAAAAAGAAATTGAGAAAACATTGTTTGAGAACGTTTGTTCTCTTTCCCTTACAAAGGAACAAACCACTTTCCAAGAAGACTGACGTTTTTGGGATTATGGAGACATAATGTTTTTGATTATAAATCCTAAAGCAGGTGGTGTATTAGAGCAAAAGAGTGCAAGAGACCAGCCATGCAGTTTCTGAAATATTATGACAAAATGTTACTGTATTTCATAAGCACTCATTCCTAACTCTGCTAAGTACTGTTTGGTATACTGTATCTGGCTTCCATGAGGTAGTTGTCCATTATTTCAGCTTCCATTGACCTTTTTGAAAGCGGTAGAAGTTATCGATTCTTTTTTTTTTCTCCCTATTTTTAATGTTCTCCTGCATAGCCCAGTAAAATGTTGCAATGTTAAGTATTGACTTGTGCCTTCTGGGGGTCCACTTCTTCACCAAACCCAGCCAAATCTCATCCTAACCCACTGTTCCACGTTCTCTATGTACCCCATCTGTGGCAGCCATGTCTGTCTACCCCTCCCCTTCAGATTGTAAGCTCTCACGAGCAGGGCCCTCTTCCCTCATGTGCTTATCCTTTGTCTTACTTTAATAATCTTCAACTGTACCACATCCATCAGTCTTCTGCCACCTGATACTTATTCCAGTGTCATCTGCTGATGTAACTATGTTTATTTACCCTGTACTTGTCCTATACTGTCATCAACTGTAAGTTGCTGTTTTGCTGTTTGATTATTTATGTACTCTGTAATTGGGTGCTGCTGAACCCTTGTGGCACCATATAAATAAAGGATAATAATAATAATAATAATAATATAGTGTGTATAATCCCCAGGTGTATCTCACACATCACACAGTACAGATTACAGGATATATAATCACCAGGTGTATAACACACATCGCACAGTACAGTATATAGGGTGTATAATCCCCAGGTGTATCTCACACATCGCTCAGTACAGTATATAGGGTGTATAATCCCCAGGTATCTCACACATCACTCAGTACAGATTACAGGATGTATAAAATCACCAGGTGTATAACACACGTCGCACAGTACAGTATACATACTGGTCACAACAATGCAGCAGATATTGAGCACTGATCAGGATACTAGAAGTGACACAGAGCTGCAAGATACAGCAATGGCCTACTGTACTGTACTATATGTATACTGCTGGTCACCAAAATGCTGCACTGTCCTACTATATACTGCTCACAATAATGCAGCACAGAGATAGTATACTTGACACAGAGCTGCAAGATACAGCAATGGCCTACTGTACTGTACTATATGCATACTGCTGGTCACCAAAATGCAGCACACTGAGCACAGATATTTGCAGCACACTGAGCACAGATATGGAGCTTTTTCAGGCAGAGAACATAGATATTTTCAGCACACTGAGCACAGATATTTGCAGCACACTGAGCACAGATTACGGAGCTTTTCAGGGAGAGAACGCAGCCATGTCCTCTCCGTTCAATCTCCAATGCACAAGTGAAAATGGCGGCGACGCGCGGCTCTTTATACAGAATACGAATCTCGCAAGAATCCGACAGCGGGATGATGACGTTCGGGCGCGTTCGGGTTAACCGAGCAAGGCGGGAAGATCCGAGGCTGCCTCGGAACCATGTAAAATAGGTGAAGTTCGTGGAGGTTCGGATTTTGGAGAACCGAACCCGCTCATCTCTAATAAATATGTTCACAACTATGGTCAGGTATCAATTTAATACAACATACCTCCCAACTATCCCAATTCCAGCGGGACATTCCTGCTATTCAGACACTGTCCCGTTGTCCCACCTGCGGTCACGGCATCTTAACAATGCAGGGAGGGGGCTGTCTGGCTGCTCGGGGAGCACTGGGCACACCCCCAAAATGATGTAAATGGGGGTTGTGCAGCAATGCCCTGCCACCTTAT